>NW_027274115.1:0-133839 GCF_030028105.1 Mobula birostris
GCAAACCTAATGGATACACCTTTGGTTAACTTCCCACATGAGTATGAGTAGGTTGAAAGTTGTTTTATGCCTCTGTTCATCAAGACAAAAAAGTTACTTTCTCAGTGCATACTATGTTCTGACATTAAGGTAGTATACATCTCAATTTTCCACCAAAGTGCAGAGTGCAAACCATTGGGAAACATTTTAAGTTAACTTCCCACATGATTATGAGTAGTTTTAAAGTTGCTTCATGGCTCTACACATCAACACAAAAATGTTATTAACTCAGGGCATACAATGGTTAGATAATACAAATAGTATACATTTCAATTTTACACTAATGCACTTACTGCAAACCTAATGGAAACACCTTTGGTTAACTTCCAACATGAGTATGAGTAGTTTGAAAGTTTTGTCATGGCTCCACACATCAACACAAAAAAGTTGTTACCTCAGTGCATACAATGCTTAGATAATACAAATAGTATACATTTCAATTTTACACTAAAGGACTTACTGCAAACCAATGGAAACACCTTAGGTTAACTTCCCACATGATTATGAGTAGTTCGATAGTTGGTTCATGGCTCTACACATGAAAACAAAAAAGTTGTTATCTCAGTGCAAACAATACTAAGACGATACAAATTGTATACATTTCAATTTTACTCCAAAGCACTTACTGCAAACCTAATGGAAACATCTTTGATTTACTTCCCACATGAGTATGAGTAGGTTGAAAGTTGTTTCATGCCTCTGTTCATCAAGACAAAAAAGTTACTTTCTCACTGCATACTATGTTCTGACATTAAGGTAGTATATATTTCAATTTTCCACCAAAGTGCAGAGCGCAAACCATTGGGAAACATTTTAAGTTAACTTCCCACATGATTATGAGTAGTTTGAAAGTTGTTTCATGGCTCTACACATAAACACAAAAATGTTGTTAACTCAGGGCTTACAATGGTTAGATAATACAAATAGTATAGAGTTCAAGTTTACACCAATATACTTACTGCAAACCTAATGGAAACACCTTAGGTTAACTTCCCACATGATTAGGAGTAGTTTGAAAGTTGGTTAATGGCTCTACACATGAAAACAAAAAGGTTATTATCTCATTGCATATAATACTAAGACAATACAAAAAGTCCACATTTCAATTTTACTCCAAAGCACTTACTGCAAACCTAATGGAAACACCTTTGGTTAACTTCCCACATGAATATGAGTAGGTTGAAAGTTGTTTCATGCCTCTGTTCATCAAGACAAAAATGTTACTTTCTCAGTGCATACTATGATTAGACAATACAAATAATATACATTTCAATTTTACACCAAAGCACTTACTGCAAACCTAATGGAAACACCTTAGGTTAAGTTCCCACATGTTTCTGAGTTGTTTGAAAGTTGTATTATGGCTCTGCACATCAAGACAAAAAAGTTGTTTTCTGAGTGCATACAATGCTTTTGCAATGCAAGTAGCATAGATTTCAATTTTACAGCAAAGTACTTTCGGTAAACCAAATGGAAACACCTTTGTTTAACTTCCCAGATGAGTATGAGTAGGTTGAAAGTTGTTTCATGCCTCTGTTCATCAAGACAAAAAAGTTACTTTCTCAGTGCATACTATGTTCTGACATTAAGGTAGTATACATCTGAATTTTCCACCAAAGTGCAGAGTCCAAACCATTGGGAAATATTTTAAGTTAACTTCCTACATGATTATGAGCAGTTTGAAAGAAGCTTCATGGCTCTACACATCAACACAAAATTTTGTTAACTCAGGGCATACGATGGTTAGATAATACAAATAGTATACATTTCAATTTTACACCAAAGTACTTACTGCAAACCTAATGGAAACACCTTATGTTAACTTCCCAAATGATTATGAGTAGTTTGAAAGTTTTTCCATGGCTCCACACATCAACACAAAAAAGTTGTTATCTCAGTGCACACAATGCTTAGATTATACAAATAGTATACATTTCAATTTTACACCAAAGTACATACTGCAAACCTAATGGAAAACACCTTAGGTTAACTTCCCACATGTTTCTGAGTTGTTTGAAAGTTGTATTATGGCTCTGCACATCAAGACAAAAAAGTTGTTTTCTCAGTGCATAAAATGCTTTTACAATACAAATAGTATACATTTCAATTTTACACTAAAGTACTTGCTGCAAACCTAATGGAAACAGCTTAGGATAACTTCCCACATGATTATGAGTAGTTTGAAAGTTGGTTCATGGCTCTACACATGAAAACAAAAAAGTTGTTATCTCAGTGCTTACAATACTAAGACAATGTAAATAGTATACATTTCAATTTTACTCCAAAGCACTTACTGCAAACCTAATGGCAACACCTTTGGTTAACTTCCCACATGAGTATAGGTAGGTTAAAGTTGTTTCATGCCTCTGTTCATCAAGACAATAAGTTACTTTTCTCAGTGCATACTATGTTCTGACATTAAGGTAGTATACATCTGAATTTTCCACCAAAGTGCAGAGTGCAAACCATTGGGAAATATTTTAAGTTAACTTCCTACATGATTATGAGTAGTTTGAAAGTTGCTTCATGGCTCTACACATCAACACAAAAATGTTGTGAACTGAGGGCATACAATGGTAAGACAATACAAATAGTGTACATTTAAATTTTACACCAAAGTACTTACTGCAAACCTAATGGAAACACCTTAGGTTAAGTTCCCACATGTTTCTGAGTTGTTTGAAAGTTGTATTATGGCTCTGCACATCAAGGCAAAAAAGTTGTTTTCTGAGTGCATACAATGCTTTTGCAATGCAAGTAGCATAGATTTCAATTTTACAGCAAAGTACTTTCGGTAAACCAAATGGAAACACCTTTGTTTAACTTCCCAGATGAGTATGAGTAGGTTGAAAGTTGTTTCATGCCTCTGTTCATCAAGACAAAAAAGTTACTTTCTCAGTGCATACTATGTTCTGACATTAAGGTAGTATACATCTGAATTTTCCACCAAAGTGCAGAGTCCAAACCATTGGGAAATATTTTAAGTTAACTTCCTACATGATTATGAGCAGTTTGAAAGAAGCTTCATGGCTCTACACATCAACACAAAATTTTGTTAACTCAGGGCATACGATGGTTAGATAATACAAATAGTATACATTTCAATTTTACACCAAAGTACTTACTGCAAACCTAATGGAAACACCTTATGTTAACTTCCCAAATGATTATGAGTAGTTTGAAAGTTTTTCCATGGCTCCACACATCAACACAAAAAAGTTGTTATCTCAGTGCACACAATGCTTAGATTATACAAATAGTATACATTTCAATTTTACACCAAAGTACATACTGCAAACCTAATGGAAAACACCTTAGGTTAACTTCCCACATGTTTCTGAGTTGTTTGAAAGTTGTATTATGGCTCTGCACATCAAGACAAAAAAGTTGTTTTCTCAGTGCATAAAATGCTTTTACAATACAAATAGTATACATTTCAATTTTACACTAAACTACTTGCTGCAAACCTAATGGAAACAGCTTAGGATGACTTCCCACATGATTATGAGTAGATTGAAAGTTGGTTCATGGCTCTACACATGAAAACAAAAAAGTTGTTATCTCAGTGCTTACAATACTAAGACAATGCAAATAGTATACATTTCAATTTTACTCCAAAGCAATTACTGCAAACCTAATGGAAACACCTTTGATTAACTTCCCACATGAGTAGGTTAAAGTTGTTTCATGCCTCTGTTCATCAAGACAAATAAGTTACTTTCACAGTGCCTACTATGTTCTGACTTTAAGGTAGTATACATCTCAATTTTCCACCAAATTGCAGAGTGCAAACCATTGGGAAACATTTCATGTTAACTTCCCACATGGTTATAAGCAGTTTGAAATTTGTTTCATGGCTCTGCACATGAACACAAAAATGTTGTTAACTCAGGGCATACAATGGTTATATAATACCAATAGTATACATTTCAATTTTACACCAAAGTACATACTGCAAACCTAATGGAAACATTTAGGTTAACTTCCCAAATGTTTCTGAGTTGTTTGAAAGTTGTATTATGGCTCTGCACATCAAGACAAAAAAGTTGTTTTCTCAGTGCATACAATGCTTTTACAATACAAATAGTATACATTTCAATTTTACACTAAAGTACTTACTGCAAACCTAATGGACACACCTTTGGTTAACTTCCCACATGAGTATGAGTAGGTTGAAAGCTGTTTCATGCCTCTCTTCATCAAGACAAAAAAGTTACTTTCTCCGTGCATGCTGTGTTCTGACATTAAGTTAGTATACATCTCAATTTTCCACCAAAGTGCAGAGTGTAAACCATTGGGAAACATTTTATGTTAACTTCCCACATGGTTATGAGTAGTTTGAAATTTGTTTCATGGCTCTACACATGAACACAAAATTTTGTTAACTCAGGGCATACAATGGTTAGATAATACAAATAGTATACAGTTCAAGTTTACACGAAAGTACTTACTGCAAACCTAATGGAAACACCTTAGGTTAACTTACCACATGATTAGGAGTAGTTTGAAAGTTGGTTCATGGCTCTACTCATGAAACAAAAAAGTTATTATCTGAGTGCATACAATACTAAGACAATACAAAAAGAATACATTTCAATTTTACTCCAAAACACTTACTGCAAACCTAATGGAAACACCTTTGGTTAACTTCCCACATGAGTATGAGTAGGTTGAAAGTTGTTTCATGCCTCTGTTCATCAAGACAAAAAAGTTACTTTCTCAGTGCACACTATGTTCTGAAATTAAGGTAGTATACATCTCAAATTTCCACCAAAGTGTAGAGTGGAAACCATTGGTTTTAAGTTAAATTTCCAAATGATTATGAGTAGTTTGAAAGTTGCTTCATGGCTCTACACATCAACACAAAAATGTTGTTTACTCAGGGCGTACAATGGTTAGATAATACAAATAGTATACATTTCAATTTTACACCAATGTACTTACTGCAAACCTAATGGAAACACCTTATGTTAACTTCCCAAATGATTATGAGCAGTTTGAAAGTTTTTTCATGGCTCCACACATCAGCACAAAAAAGTTGTTATCTCAGTGCATACAATGCTTAGATAATACAAATAGTATACATTTCAATTTTACACCAAAGTACATACTGCAAACCTAATGGAAGCACCTTAGGTTAACTTACCACATGAGTATGATTCGGTTGAAAGTTGTTTCATGCCTCTGTTCATCAAGACAAAAAAGTTACTTTCTCAGTGCATGCTATGTTCTGACATTAAGTTAGTATAAATCTCAATTTTCCACCAAAGTGCAGAGGGCAAACTTTTGGGATACATTTTAAGTTGACTTCCCACATGTTTCTGAGTTGTTTGAAAGTTGTCTCATGGCTCTACACATCAACAGAAAAAAGTTGTTACCTCAGTGCATACAATGCTTAGATAATACAAATGGTATACATTTCAATTTTACACCAAAGTACATACTGCAAACCTAATGGAAACACCTTAGGTTAACTTCCCACATGTTTCTGAGTTGTTTGAAAGTTGTATTATGGCTCTGCACATCAAGACAAAAAATTGTTTTGTCAGTGCATACAATGCGTTTACAATACAAATAGTATACATTTCAATTTTACACTAAAGTACTTACTGCTAACCTAATGGAAACACCTTTGGTTAACTTCCCACATGAGTATGAGTAGTTTGAAAGTTTTTCCATGGCTCCACACATCAACACAAAAAAGTTGTTATCTCAGTGCATACAATGCTTAGATTATACAAATAGTATACATTTCAATTTTACACCAAAGTACATACTGCAAAGCTAATGGAAACACCTTAGGTTAACTTCCCACATGTTTCTGAGTTGTTTGAAAGTTGTATTATGGCTCTGCACATTAACACAAAAAAGTTGTTTTCTCAGTGCATAAAATGCTTTTACAATGCAAATAGTATACATTTCAATTTTACACTAAACTACTTGCTGCAAACCTAATGGAAACAGCTTACGATAACTTCCCACATGATTATGAGTAGATTGAAAGTTGGTTCATGGCTCTACACATGAAAACAAAAAAGTTGTTATCTCAGTGCTAAGACAATGGAAATAGTATACATTTCAATTTTACTCCAAACCAATTACTGCAAACCTAACGGAAACACCTTTGGTTAACTTCCCACATGAGTATGAGTAGGTTAAAGCTGTTTCATGCCTCTATTCATCAAGACAAAAAAGTTACTTTCTCAGTGCACACTATGTTCTGAAATTAAGGTAGTATACATCTCAAATTTCCACCAATGTGTAGAGTGGAAACCATTGGTTTTAAGTTAACTTTCCAAATGATTATGAGTAGTTTGAAAGTTGCTTCATGGGTCTACACATCAACACAAAAATGTTGTTTACTCAGGGCGTACAATGGTTAGATAATACAAATAGTATACATTTCAATTTTACACCAATGTACTTACTGCAAACCTAATGGAAACACCTTATGTTAACTTCCCAAATGATTATGAGCAGTTTGAAAGTTTTTTCATGGCTCCACACATCAGCACAAAAAAGTTGTTATCTCAGTGCATACAATGCTTAGATAATACAAATAGTATACATTTCAATTTTACACCAAAGTACATACTGCAAACCTAATGGAAGCACCGTAGGTTAACTTACCACATGAGTATGAGTAGGTTGAAAGTTGTTTCATGCCTCTATTCATCAAGACAAATAAGTTACTTTCACAGTGCATACTATGTTCTGACATTAAGGTAGTATACATCTCAATTTTCCACCAAATTGCAGAGTGCAAACCATTGGGAAACATTTTATGTTAACTTCCCACATGGTTATGAGCAGTTTGAAATTTGTTTCGTAGCTCTGCACATGAACACAAAAATGTTGTTAACTCAGGGCATACAATGGTTAGATAATACAAATAGTATACATTTCAATTTTACACCAAAGTACATACTGCAAACCTAATGGAAACATTTAGGTTAACTTCCAAATGTTTCTGAGTTGTTTGAAAGTTGTATTATGGCTCTGCACATCAAGACAAAAAAGTTGTTTTCTCAGTGCATACAATGCTTTTAGAATACAAATACTATACATTTCAATTTTACACTAAAGTACTTACTGCAAACCTAATGGACACACCTTTGGTTAACTTCCCACATGAGTATGAGTAGGTTGAAAGCTGTTTCATGCCTCTCTTCATCAAGACAAAAAAGTTACTTTCTCAGTGCATGCTATGTTCTGACATTAAGTTAGTATACATCTCAATTTTCCACCAAAGTGCAGACTGCAAACCATTGGGATACATTTTAAGTTAACTTCCCACATGATTATGAGAAGTGTGAAAGTTGCTTCATGGCTCTACACATCAACACAAAAATGTTGTTAACTCAGGGCATACAATGGTTAGATAATACAAATAGTATACAGTTCAAGTTTACACCAAAGTACTTACTGCAAACCTAATGGAAACACCTTAGGTTAACTTCCCAGATGATTAGGAGTAGTTTGAAAGTTGGTTCATGGCTCTACACATGAAAACAAAAAGGTTATTATCTCAGTGTATACAATACTAAGACAATACAAAAATTATACATTTCAATTTTACTCCAAAGCACTTACTGCAAACCTAATGGAAACACCTTAGGTTAACTTCCCACATGTTTCTGAGTTGTTTGAAAGTTGTCTCATGGCTCTACACATCAACAGAAAAAAGTTGTTACCTCAGTGCATACAATGCTAAGACAATGCAAAAATAATACTTTTCAATTTTACTCCAAAGCACTAACTGCAAACCTAATGGAAACACCTTTGGTTAACTTCCCACATGAGTATGAGTAGTTTGAAAGTTTTTCCATGGCTCCACACATCAACACAAAAAAGTTTTTATCTCAGTGCATACAATGCTTAGATTATACAAATAGTATACATTTCAATTTTACACCAAAGTACATACTGCAAACCTAATGGAAACACCTTAGGTTAACTTCCCACATGATTATGAGTAGATTGAAAGTTGGTTCATGGCTCTACACATGAAAACAAAAAGTTGTTATCTCAGTGCTTACAATACTAAGACAATGTAAATAGTATACATTTCAATTTTACTCCAAAGCACTTACTGCAAACCTAATGGAAACACCTTTGGTTAACTTCCCACATGAGTATGAGTAGGTTAAAGTTGTTTCATGCCTCTGTTCATCAAGACAAATAAGTTATTTTCTCAGTGCATACTATGTTCTGACATTAAGGTAGTATACATCTGAATTTTCCACCAAAGTGCAGAGTGCAAACCATTGGGAAATATTTTAAGTTAACTTCCTACATGATTATGAGTAGTTTGAAAGTTGCTTCATGGCTCTACACATCAACACAAAAATGTTGTGAACTGAGGGCATACAATGGTAAGACAATACAAATAGTATACATTTAAATTTTACACTAAAGTACTTACTGCAAACCTAATGGAAACACCTTAGGTTAAGTTCCCACATGTTTCTGAGTTGTTTGAAAGTTGTATTATGGCACTGCACATCAAGGCAAAAAAGTTGTTTTCTCAGTGCATACAATGTTTTTACAATACAAGTAGCATATATTTCAATTTTACACCAAAGTACTTACTGCAAACCTAATTGAAACACCTTAGGTTAACTTCCCACATGATTATGAGTAGTTTGAAAGTTGGTTCATGGCTCTACACATGAAAACAAAAAAGTTGTTATCTCAGTGCTTACAATACTAAGACAATGTAAATAGTATACATTTCAATTTTACTCCAAAGCACTTACTGCAAACCTAATGGAAACACCTTTGGTTAACTTCCCACATGAGTATGAGTAGGTTAAAGTTGTTTCATGCCTCTGTTCATCAAGACAAATAAGTTACTTTCTCAGTGCATACTATGTTCTGACATTAAGGTAGTATACATCTGAATTTTCCACCAAAGTGCAGAGTGCAAACCATTGGGAAATATTTTAAGTTAACTTCCTACATGATTATGAGTAGTTTGAAAGTTGCTTCATGGCTCTACACATCAACACAAAAATGTTGTGAACTGAGGGCATACAATGGTAAGACAATACAAATAGTATACATTTAAATTTTACACCAAAGTACTTACTGCAAACCTAATGGAAACACCTTAGGTTAAGTTCACACATGTTTCTGAGTTGTTTGAAAGTTGTATTATGGCTCTGCACATGAAGACAAAAAAGTTGTTTTCCATGTGCATACAATGCTTTTACAATACAAGTAGCATATATTTCAATTTTACACCAAAGTACTTACTGCAAACCTAATGGAAACACCTTAGGTTAACTTCCCACATGATTATGAGTAGTTTGAAAGTTGGTTCATGGCTCTACACATGAAAACAAAGAAGTTGTTATCTCAGTGCATACAATACTAAGACAATGCAAATAGTATACATTTCAATTTTACTCCAAAGCACTTACTGCAAACCTAATGGAAACATCTTTGGTTAAATTCCCACATGAGTATGAGTAGGTTAAAGTTGTTTCATGCCTCTGTTCATCAAGACAAAAAAGTTCCCACATGTTTCTGTGTTGTTTGCAAGTTGTATTATGGCTCTGCACATCAAGGCAAAAAAGTTGTTTTCTGAGTGCATACAATGCTTTTACAATACAAGTAGCATATATTTCAAATTTACAGCAAAGTACTTTCGGTAAACGTAATGGAAACACCTTTGATTAACTTCCCAGATGAGTATGAGTAGGTTGAATGTTGATTCATGCCTCTGTTCATCAAGACAAAGAAGTCACTTTCTGAGTGCATACTATGTTCTGACATTAAGGTAGTATACATCTGAATTTTCCACCAAAGTGCAGAGTGCAAACCATTGGGAAATATTTTAAGTTAACTTCCTACATGATTATGAGTAGTTTGAAAGAAGCTTCATGGCTGTACACATCAACACAAAATCTTGTTAACTCAGGGCATACAATGGTTAGATAATACAAATAGTATACATTTCAATTTTACACCAAAGTACTTACTGCAAACCTAATGGAAACACCTTATGTTAACTTCCCAAATGATTATGAGTAGTTTGAAAGTTTTTCCATGGCTCCACACATCAACACAAAAAAGTTGTTATCTCAGTGCATACAATGCTTAAATTATACAAATAGCATACATTTCAATTTTACACTAAACTACTTGCTGCAAACCTAATGGAAACAGCTTAGGATAACTTCCCACATGATTATGAGTAGATTGAAAGTTGGTTCATGGCTCTACACATGAAAACAAAAAAGTTGTTATCTCAGTGCTTACAATACTAAGACAATGCAAATAGTATACATTTCAATTTTACTCCAAAGCAATTACTGCAAACCTAATGGAAACACCTTTGATTAACTTCCCACATGAGTAGGTTAAAGTTGTTTCATGCCTCTGTTCATCAAGACAAATAAGTTACTTTCACAGTGCCTACTATGTTCTGACTTTAAGGTAGTATACATCTCAATTTTCCACCAAATTGCAGAGTGCAAACCATTGGGAAACATTTTATGTTAACTTCCCACATGGTTATGAGCAGTTTGAAATTTGTTTCATGGCTCTGCACATGAACACAAAAAAGTTGTTAACTCAAGGCATACAATGGTTAGATAATACAAATAGTATACATTTCAATTTTACACCAAAGTACATACTGCAAACCTAATGGAAACATTTAGGTTAACTTCCCAAATGTTTCTGAGTTGTTTGAAAGTTGTATTATGGCTCTGCACATCAAGACAAAAAAGTTGTTTTCTCAGTGCATACAATGCTTTTACAATACAAATAGTATACATTTCAATTTTACACTAAAGTACTTACTGCAAACCTAATGGACACACCTTTGGTTAACTTCCCACATGAGTATGAGTAGGTTGAAAGCTGTTTCATGCCTCTCTTCATCAAGAGAAAAAAGTTACTTTCTCCGTGCATGCTGTGTTCTGACATTAAGTTAGTATACATCTCAATTTTCCACCAAAGTGCAGAGTGTAAACCATTGGGAAACATTTTATGTTAACTTCCCACATGGTTATGAGTAGTTTGAAATTTGTTTCATGGCTCTACACATGAACACAAAATTTTGTTAACTCAGGGCATACAATGGTTAGATAATACAAATAGTATACAGTTCAAGTTTACACGAAAGTACTTACTGCAAACCTAATGGAAACACCTTAGGTTAACTTACCACATGATTAGGAGTAGTTTGAAAGTTGGTTCATGGCTCTACTCATGAAAACAAAAAAGTTATTATCTGAGTGCATACAATACTAAGACAATACAAAAAGAATACATTTCAATTTTACTCCAAAACACTTACTGCAAACCTAATGGAAACACCTTTGGTTAACTTCCCACATGAGTATGAGTAGGTTGAAAGTTGTTTCATGCCTCTGTTCATCAAGACAAAAAAGTTACTTTCTCAGTGCACACAATGTTCTGAAATTAAGGTAGTATACATCTCAGATTTCCACCAAAGTGTAGAGTGGATACCATTGGTTTTAAGTTAACTTTCCAAATGATTATGAGTAGTTTGAAAGTTGCTTCATGGCTCTACACATCAACACAAAAATGTTGTTTACTCAGGGCGTACAATGGTTAGATAATACAAATAGTATACATTTCAATTTTACACCAATGTACTTACTGCAAACCTAATGGAAACACCTTATGTTAACTTCCCAAATGATTATGAGCAGTTTGAATGTTTTTTCATGGCTCCACACATCAGCACAAAAAAGTTGTTATCTCAGTGCATACAATGCTTAGATAATACAAATAGTATACATTTCAATTTTACACCAAAGTACATACTGCAAACCTAATGGAAGCACCTTAGGTTAACTTACCACATGAGTATGATTAGGTTGAAAGTTGTTTCATGCCTCTGTTCATCAAGACAAAAAAGTTACTTTCTCAGTGCATGCTATGTTCTGACATTAAGTTAGTATAAATCTCAATTGTCCACCAAAGTGCAGAGGGCAAACTTTTGGGATACATTTTAAGTTGACTTCCCACATGTTTCTGAGTTGTTTGAAAGTTGTCTCATGGCTCTACACATCAACAGAAAAAAGTTGTTACCTCAGTGCATACAATGCTTAGATAATACAAATGGTATACATTTCAATTTTACACCAAAGTACATACTGCAAACCTAATGGAAACACCTTAGGTTAACTTCCCACATGTTTCTGAGTTGTTTGAAAGTTGTATTATGGCTCTGCACATCAAGACAAAAAAATTGTTTTGTCAGTGCATACAATGCGTTTACAATACAAATAGTATACATTTCAATTTTACACTAAAGTACTTACTGCTAACCTAATGGAAACACCTTTGGTTAACTTCCCACATGAGTATGAGTAGTTTGAAAGTTTTTCCATGGCTCCATACATCAACACAAAAAAAGTTGTTATCTCAGTGCATACAATGCTTAGATTATACAAATAGTATACATTTCAATTTTACACCAAAGTACATACTGCAAAGCTAATGGAAACACCTTAGGTTAACTTCCCACATGTTTCTGAGTTGTTTGAAAGTTGTATTATGGCTCTGCACATTAACACAAAAAAGTTGTTTTCTCAGTGCATAAAATGCTTTTACAATGCAAATAGTATACATTTCAATTTTACACTAAACTACTTGCTGCAAACCTAATGGAAACAGCTTACGATAACTTCCCACATGATTATGAGTAGATTGAAAGTTGGTTCATGGCTCTACACATGAAAACAAAAAAGTTGTTATCTCAGTGCTAAGACAATGGAAATAGTATACATTTCAATTTTACTCCAAACCAATTACTGCAAACCTAATGGAAACACCTTTGGTTAACTTCCCACATGAGTATGAGTAGGTTAAAGTTGTTTCATGCCTCTATTCATCAAGACAAATAAGTTACTTTCACAGTGCATACTATGTTCTGACATTAAGGTAGTATACATCTCAATTTTCCACCAAATTGCAGAGTGCAAACCATTGGGAAACATTTTATGTTAACTTCCCACATGGTTATGAGCAGTTTGAAATTTGTTTCGTAGCTCTGCACATGAACACAAAAATGTTGTTAACTCAGGGCATACAATGGTTAGATAATACAAATAGTATACATTTCAATTTTACACCAAAGTACATACTGCAAACCTAATGGAAACATTTAGGTTAACTTCCCAAATGTTTCTGAGTTGTTTGAAAGTTGTATTATGGCTCTGCACATCAAGACAAAAAAGTTGTTTTCTCAGTGCATACAATGCTTTTACAATACAAATACTATACATTTCAATTTTACACTAAAGTACTTACTGCAAACCTAATGGACACACCTTTGGTTAACTTCCCACATGAGTATGAGTAGGTTGAAAGCTGTTTCATGCCTCTCTTCATCAAGACAAAAAAGTTACTTTCTCCGTGCATGCTATGTTCTGACATTAAGTTAGTATACATCTGAATTTTCCACCAAAGTGCAGAGTTTAAACCATTGGGAAACATTTTATGTTAACTTCCCACATGGTTATGAGTAGTTTGAAATTTGTTTCATGGCTCTACACATGAACACAAAATTTTGTTAACTCAGGGCATACAATGGTTAGATAATACAAATAGTATACATTTCAATTTTACACCAACGTACTTACTGCAAACCTAATGGAAACACCTTATGTTAACTTCCCAAATGATTATGAGCAGTCTGAAAGTTTTTTCATGGCTCCACACATCAACACAAAAAAGTTGTTATCTCAGTGCATACAATGCTTAGATAATACAAATAGTATACATTTCAATTTTACACCAAAGTACATACTGCAAACCTAATGGAAGCACCGTAGGTTAACTTACCACATGAGTATGAGTAGGTTGAAAGTTGTTTCATGCCTCTGTTCATCAAGAAAAAAAAGTTACTTTCTCAGTGCATGCTATGTTCTGACATTAAGTTAGTATACATCTCAATTTTCCACCAAAGTGCAGAGCGCAAACCATTGGGATACATTTTAAGTTAACTTCCCACATGTTTCTGAGTTGTTTGAAAGTTGTCTCATGGCTCTACACATCAACAGAAAAAAGTTGTTACCTCAGTGCATACAATGCTAAGACAATGCAAAAATAATACTTTTCAATTTTACTCCAAAGCACTAACTGCAAACCTAATGGAAACACCTTTGGTTAACTTCCCACATGAGTATGAGTAGTTTGAAAGTTTTTCCATGGCTCCACACATCAACACAAAAAAGTTTTTATCTCAGTGCATACAATGCTTAGATTATACAAATAGTATACATTTCAATTTTACACCAAAGTACATACTGCAAACCTAATGGAAACACCTTAGGTTAACTTCCCACATGATTATGAGTAGATTGAAAGTTGGTTCATGGCTCTACACATGAAAACAAAAAAGTTGTTATCTCAGTGCTTACAATACTAAGACAATTTAAATAGTATACATTTCAATTTTACTCCAAAGCACTTACTGCAAACCTAATGGAAACACCTTTGGTTAACTTCCCACATGAGTATGAGTAGGTTAAAGTTGTTTCATGCCTCTGTTCATCAAGACAAATAAGTTACTTTCTCAGTGCATACTATGTTCTGACATTAAGGTAGTATACATCTGAATTTTCCACCAAAGTGCAGAGTGCAAACCATTGGAAATATTTTAAGTTAACTTCCTACATGATTATGAGTAGTTTGAAAGTTGCTTCATGGCTCTACACATCAACACAAAAATGTTGTGAACTGAGGGCATACAATGGTAAGACAATAGTATACATTTAAATTTTACACTAAAGTACTTACTGCAAACCTAATGGAAACACCTTAGGTTAAGTTCCCACATGTTTCTGAGTTGTTTGAAAGTTGTATTATGGCACTGCACATCAAGGCAAAAAAGTTGTTTTCTCAGTGCATACAATGCTTTTACAATACAAGTAGCATATATTTCAATTTTACACCAAAGTACTTACTGCAAACCTAATTGAAACACCTTAGGTTAACTTCCCACATGATTATGAGTAGTTTGAAAGTTGGTTCATGGCTCTACACATGAAAACAAAAAAGTTGTTATCTCAGTGCATACAATACTAAGACAATGCAAATAGTATACATTTCATTTTACTCCAAAGCACTTACTGCAAACCTAATGGAAACATCTTTGGTTAAATTCCCACATGAGTATGAGTAGGTTAAAGTTGTTTCATGCCTCTGTTCATCAAGACAAAAAAGTAACTTTCTCAGTGCATACTATGTTCTGACATTAAGTTAGTATACATCTCAAATTTCCACCAAAGTGCAGAGTGCAAACCATTGGGAAACATTTTAAGTTAACTTCCGAAATGATTATGAGTAGTTTGAAAGTTGCTTCATGGCTCTACACATCAACACAAAAATGTGGTTAACTCAGGGCATACAATGGTTAGATAATACAAATAGTTTTCATTTCAATTTTACACCAAAGTACATACTGCAAACCTAATGGAAACACCTTAGGTTAAGTTCCCATATGTTTCTGTGTTGTTTGAAAGTTGTATTATGGCTCTGCACATCAAGGCAAAAAAGTTGTTTTCTGAGTGCATACAATGCTTTTACAATACAAGTAGCATATATTTCAAATTTACAGCAAAGTACTTTCGGTAAACGTAATGGAAACACCTTTGATTAACTTCCCAGATGAGTATGAGTAGGTTGAATGTTGATTCATGCCTCTGTTCATCAAGACAAAAAAGTCACTTTCTGAGTGCATACTATGTTCTGACATTAAGGTAGTATACATCTGAATTTTCCACCAAAGTGCAGAGTGCAAACCATTGGGAAATATTTTAAGTTAACTTCCTACATGATTATGAGTAGTTTGAAAGTTTTTCCATGGCTCCACACATCAACACAAAAAAGTTGTTATCTCAGTGCATACAATGCTTAGATTATACAAATAGTATACATTTCAATTTTACACTAAACTACTTGCTGCAAACCTAATGGAAACAGCTTAGGATAACTTCCCACATGATTATGAGTAGATTGAAAGTTGGTTCATGGCTCTACACATGAAAACAAAAAAGTTGTTATCTCAGTGCTTACAATACTAAGACAATGCAAATAGTATACATTTCAATTTTACTCCAAAGCAATTACTGCAAACCTAATGGAAACACCTTTGATTAACTTCCCACATGAGTAGGTTGAATGTTGATTCATGCCTCTGTTCATCAAGACAAAAAAGTCACTTTCTGAGTGCATACTATGTTCTGACATTAAGGTAGTATACATCTGAATTTTCCACCAAAGTGCAGAGTGCAAACCATTGGGAAATATTTTAAGTTAACTTCCTACATGATTATGAGTAGTTTGAAAGTTTTTCCATGGCTCCACACATCAACACAAAAAAGTTGTTATCTCAGTGCATACAATGCTTAGATTATACAAATAGTATACATTTCAATTTTACACTAAACTACTTGCTGCAAACCTAATGGAAACAGCTTAGGATAACTTCCCACATGATTATGAGTAGATTGAAAGTTGGTTCATGGCTTTACACATGAAAACAAAAAAGTTGTTATCTCAGTGCTTACAATACTAAGACAATGCAAATAGTATACATTTCAATTTTACTCCAAAGCAATTACTGCAAACCTAATGGAAACACCTTTGATTAACTTCCCACATGAGTAGGTTAAAGTTGTTTCATGCCTCTGTTCATCAAGACAAATAAGTTACTTTCACAGTGCCTACTATGTTCTGACTTTAAGGTAGTGTACATCTCAATTTTCCACCAAATTGCAGAGTGCAAACCATTGGGAAACATTTTATGTTAACTTCCCACATGGTTATGAGCAGTTTGAAATTTGTTTCATGGCTCTGCACATGAACACAAAAATGTTGTTAACTCAGGGCATACAATGGTTAGATAATACAAATAGCATACATTTCAATTTTACACCAAAGTACATACTGCAATCCTGATGGAAACACCTTAGGTTAACTTACCACATGATTAGGAGTAGTTTGAAAGTTGGTTCATGGCTCTACTCATGAAAACAAAAAAGTTATTATCTGAGTGCATACAATACTAAGACAATACAAAAAGAATACATTTCAATTTTACTCCACAGCACTTACTGCAAACCTAATGGAAACACCTTTGGTTAACTTCCCACATGAGTATGAGTAGGTTGAAAGTTGTTTCATGCCTCTGTTCATCAAGACAAAAAAGTTACTTTCTCAGTGCACACTATGTTCTGAAATTAAGGTAGTATACATCTCAAATTTCCACCAAAGTGTAGAGTGCAAACCATTGGTTTTAAGTTAACTTTCCAAATGATTATGAGTAGTTTGAACGTTGCTTCATGGCTCTACACATCAACACAAAAATGTTGTTTACTCAGGGCGTACAATGGTTAGATAATACAAATAGCATACATTTCAATTTTACACCAAAGTACTTACTGCAAACCTAATGGAAACACCTTATGTTAACTTCCCAAATGATTATGAGTAGTTTGAAAGTTGTTTCATGCCTCTGTTCATCAAGACAAAAAAGTTACTTTCTCAGTGCACACTATGTTCTGAAATTAAGGTAGTATACATCTCAAATTTCCACCAAAGTGTAGAGTGCAAACCATTGGTTTTAAGTTAACTTCCCACATGTTTCTGAGTTGTTTGAAAGTTGTCTCATGGCTCTACACATCAACACAAAAAAGTTGTTACCTCAGTGCATACAATGCTTAGATAATACAAATAGTATACATTTCAATTTTACACCAAAGTACATACTGCAAACCTAATGGAAACACCTTAGGTTAACTTCCCACATGTTTCTGAGTTGTTTGAAAGTTGTATTATGGCTCTGCACATCAAGACAAAAAAATTGTTTTCTAAGTGCATACAATGCTTTTACAATACAAATAGTATACATTTCAATTTTACACTAAAGTACTTACTGCAAACCGAATGGAAACACCTTATGTTAACTTCCCACATGAGTATGAGTACGTTGAAAGTTGTTTCATGCCTCTGTTCATCAAGACAAAAAGGTTACTTTCTCAGTGCATACTATGTTCTGACATTAAGGTAGTATACATCTCAATTTTCCACCAAATTGCAGAGTGCAAACCATTGGGAAACATTTTATGTTAACTTCCCACATGGTTATGAGTAGTTTGAAATTTGTTTCATGGCTCTACACATGAACACCAAAATGTTGTTAACTCAGGGCATACAATGGTAGATAATACAAATAGTATACAGTTCAAGTTTACACCAAAGTACTTACTGCAAACCTAATGGAAACACCTTAGGTTAACTTCCCAGATGATTAGGAGTAGTTTGAAAGTTGGTTCATGGCTCTACACATGAAAACAAAAAAGTTTTTATCTGAGTGCATACAATACTAAGACAATACAAAAAGAATACATTTCAATTTTACTCCAAAGCACTTACTGCAAACGTAATGGAAACACCTTTGGTTAACTTCCCACATGAGTATGAGTAGGTTGAAAGTTGGTTCATGCCTCTGTTCATCAAGACAAAAAAGTTACTTTCTCAGTGCATACTACGTTCTGACATTAAGGTAGTATACATCTGAATTTTCAACCAAAGTGCAGAGTGCAAACCATTGGGAAATATTTTAAGTTAACTTCCTACATGATTATGAGTAGTTTGAAAGTTGCTTCATGGCTCTACACATCAACACAAAAATGTTGTGAACTCAGGGCATACAATGGTAAGACAATACAAATAGTATACATTTCAATTTTACACCAAAGTACTTACTGCAAACCTAATGGAAACACCTTAGGTTAAGTTCCCACATGTTTCTGAGTTGTTTGAAATTTGTATTATGGCTCTGCACATCAAGGATAAAAAGTTGTTTTCTCAGTGCATACAATGCTTTTACAGTACAAGTAGCATATATTTCAATTTTACACCAAAGTACTTACTGCAAACCTAATGGAAACACCTTAGGTTAACTTCCCACATGATTATGAGTAGTTTGAAAGTTGGTTCATGGCTCTACACATGAAAACAAAAAAGTTGTTATCTCAGTGCATACAATACTAAGACAATGCAAATAGTATACATTTCAATTTTACTCCAAAGCACTTACTGTAAACCAAATGGAAACATCTTTGGTTAACTTCCCACATGAGTATGAGTAGGTTAAAGTTGTTTCATGCCTCTGTTCATCAAGACAAAAAAGTAACTTTCTCAGTGCATACTATGTTCTGACATTAAGGTAGTATACATCTCAATTTTCCACCAAATTGCAGAGTGCAAACCATTGGGAAACATTTTATGTTAACTTCCCACATGGTTATGAGCAGTTTGAAATTTGTTTCATGGCTCTGCACATGAACACAAAAATGTTGTTAACTCAGGGCATACAATGGTTAGATAATACAAATAGTATACATTTCAATTTTAAACCAACGTACATACTGCAAACCTAATGGAAACACCTTAGGTTAACTTCCCACATGTTTCTGAGTTGTTTGAAAGTTGTATTATGGCTCTGCACATCAAGACAAAAAAGTTGTTTTCTCAGTGCATACAATACTGACACAATACAAAAAGTATACATTTCAATTTTACTCCAAAGCACTTACTGCAAACCTAATGGAAACACCTTTGGTTAACTTCCCACATGAGTATGAGTAGGTTGAAAGTTGTTACATGCCTCTGTTCATCAAGACAAAAAAGTTACTTTCTCAGTGCATGCTATGTTCTGACATTAAGTTAGTATACATCTCAATTTTCCAACAAAGTGCAGAGTGCAAACCATTGGGATACATTTTAAGTTAACTTCCCACATGTTTCTGAGTTGTTTGAAAGTTGTCTCATGGCTCCACACATCAACACAAAAATGTTGTTAACTCAGTGCATACAATGCTTTGATAATACAAATAGTATACATTTCAATTTTACACCAAAGTACTTACTGCAAGCCTAATGGAAACACCTTAGGTTAACTTCCCACATGTTTCTGAGTTGTTTGAAAGTTGTATTATGGCTCTGCACATCAAGGCAAAAAAGTTATTTTCTCAGTGCATGCTATGTTCTGACATTAAGTTAGTATACATCCCAATTTTCCACCAAAGTGCAGAGTGCAAACCATTGCGATACATTTTAAGTTAACTTCCCACATGTTTCTGAGTTGTTTGAAAGTTGTCTCATGGCTCTACACATCAACAGAAAAATGTTGTTAACTCAGTGCATACAGTGCTTAGATAATACAAATAGTATACATTTCAATTTTATACCAATGTACTTACTGCAAACCTAATGGAAACACCTTAGGTTAACTTCCCACATGTTTCTGAGTTGTTTGAAAGTTGTATTATGGCTCTGCACATCAAGGCAAAAAAGTTGTTTTCTCAGTGCATACAATGGTTTTAGAATACAAGTAGCATATATTTCAATTTTACACCAAAGTACTTGCTGCAAACCTAATGGAAACACCTTAGGTTAACTTCCCACATGATTAGGAGTAGTTTGAAAGTTGGTTCATGGCTCTACACATGAACACAAAAATGTTGTTAACTCAGTGCATACAAAGGTTAGATAATGCAAATAGTATACATTTCGATTTTACACAAAAGTACTTACTGCAAACCTAATGGAAACACCTTAGGTTAACTTCCCACATGATTAGGAGTACTTTGAAAGTTGGTTCATGGCTCTACACAAGAAAACAAAAAGGTTATTATCTCAGTGCATACAATACTAAGACAATACAAAAAGTATACCTTTCAATTTTACTCCAAAGCACTTACTGCAAACCTAATGGAAACACCTTTGGTTAACTTCCCACATGAGAATGAGTAGGTTGAAAGTTGTTTCATGCCTCTGTTCATCAAGACAAAAAAGTTACTTTCTCAGTGCATACTATGCTTAGACAATACAAATAGTATACATTTCAATTTTACACCAAGGCACTTACTGCAAACCTAATGGAAACACCTTAGGTTAACTTCCCAAATGATTATGAGCAGTTTGAAAGTTTTTTCATGGCTCCACACATCAACACAAAAAAGTTGTTATCTCAGTGCATACAATGCTTGGATAATACAAAGAGTATACATTTCAATTTTACACCAAAGTACATACTGCAAACCGAATGGAAGCACCTTAGGTTAAATTCCCAGATGAGTATGAGTAGGTTGAAAGTTGTTTCATGCCTCTGTTCATCAAGACAAAAAAGTTACTTTCTCAGTGCATGCTATGTTCTGACATTAAGTTAGTATACATCTGAATTTTCCAACGAAGTGCAGAGTGCAAACCATTGGGAAATATTTTAAGTTAACTTCCTACATGATTATGAGTAGTTTGAAAGTTGCTTCATGGCTCTACACATCAATACAAAAATGTTGTTAACTCAGGGCATACAATGGTTAGATAATGCAAATAGTATACATTACAACTTTACACCAAACTAATTACTGCAAACCTAATGGAAACACCTTAGGTTAACTTCCCACATGTTTCTGAGTTGTTTGAAAGTTGTATTATGGTTCTGCACATCAAGGCAAAAAAGTTGTTTTCTCAGTGCATACAAAGCTTTTACAATACAAGTAGCATATATTTCAATTTTACACCAAAGTACTTACTGCAAACCTAATGGAAACACCTTTGGTTAACTTTCCACATGAGTATGAGTAGGTTGAAAGTTGTTTCATGCCTCTGTTCATCAAGACAAAAAAGTTACTTTCTCAGTGCACACTATGTTCTGAAATTAAGGTAGGATACATCTCAAATTTCCACCAAAGTGCAGAGTGCAAACCATTGGGAAACATTTTAAGTTAACTTCCCAAATGATTATGAGTAGTTTGAAAGTTGCTTCATGGCTCTACACATCAACACCAAAATGTTGTTAACTCATGGCATACAATGGTTAGATAATACAAATAGTATACATTTCAATTTTACACCAAAGTACTTACTGCAAACCTAATGGAAACACCTTATGTTAACTTTCCAAATGATTATGAGTAGTTTGAAAGTTTTTTCATGGCTCCACACATCAACACAAAAAAGTTGTTATCTCAGTGCATACAATGCTTAGATAATACAAATAGTATACATGTCAATTTTACACCAAAGTACATGCTGCAAACCTAATCGAAACACCTTAGGGTAACTTCCCACATGTTTCTGAGTTGTTTGAAAGTTGTATTATGGCTCTGCACATCAAGACAAAAAAGTTGTTTTCTCAGGGCATACAATGCTTTTACAATACAAATAGTATACATTTCAATTTTACACCAAAGTACATACTGCAAACCTAATGGAAGCACCTTAGGTTATTTTCCCACATGAGTATGAGTAGGTTGATAGTTGTTTCATGCCTCTGTTAATCAAGACAAAAAAGTTACTTTCTCAGTGCATGCTATGTTCTGACATTAAGTTAGTATACATCTCAATTTTCCACCAAAGTGCAGAGTGCAAACCATTGGGATACATTTTAAGTTAACTTCCCACATGTTTCTGAGTTGTTTGAAAGTTGTCTCATGGCTCCACACATCAACACAAAAATGTTGTTAACTCAGTGCATACAATGCTTTGATAAAACAAATAGTATACATTTCAATTTTACACCAAAGTACTTACTGCAAACCTAATGGAAACACCTTAGGTTAACTTCCCACATGAGTATGAGTAGGTTGAAAGTTGTTTCATGCCTCTGTTCATCAAGACAAAAAAGTTACTTTCTCAGTGCATACTATGTTCTGACATTAAGGTAGTATACATCTCAAATTTCCACCAAAGTGCAGAGTCCAAACCATTGGGAAACATTTTAAGTTAACTTCCCACATGATTATGAGTAGTTTGAAAGTTGCTTCATGGCTCTACACATCAACACAAAAATGTTGTTAACTCAGGGCATACAATGCTTATATAATACAAATAGTATACATATCAATTTTACACCAAAGTACTTACTGCAAACCTAATGGAAACACCTTATGTTAACTTCCCAAATGATTATGAGTAGTTTGAAAGTTTTTTTATGGCTCCACACATCAACACAAAAAAGTTGTTATCTCAGTGCATATAATGCTTTGATAATAGAAATAGTATACATTTCAATTTTACACCAAAGTACATACTGCAAACCTAATGGAAACACCTTAGGTTAACTTCCCACATGTTTCTGAGTTGTTTGAAAGTTGTATTATGGCTCTGCACATCAGGACAAAAAAGATGTTTTCTCAGAGCATACAATGCTTTTACAATACAAATAGTATACATTTCAATTTTACACTAAAGTACTTACTGCAAACCTAATGGAAACACCTTAGGTTAACTTCCCACATGAGTATGAGTAGGTTAATGTTGTTACATGCCTCTGTTCATCAAGACAAATAAGTTACTTTCTCAGTGCATAGTATGTTCTGACATTAAGGTAGTATGCATCTCAATTTTCCACCAAATTGCAGAGTGCAAACCATTGGGAAACATTTTAAGTTAACTTCCCACATGATTATGAGTACTTTGAAAGTTGTTTCATGGCTCTACACATGAACACAAAAATGTTGTTAACTCAGGGCATACAATGGTTAGATAAAACAAAGAGTATACAGTTCAAGTTTACAGCAAAGTACTTACTGCAAACCTAATGGAAACACCTTAGGTTAACTTCCCACATGATTAGGAGTAGTTTGAAAGTTGGTTCATATAACTACACATGAAAACAAAAAAGTTATTATCTGAGTGCATACAATACTAAGACAATACAAAAAGAATACATTTCAATTTTACTCCAAAGCACTTACTGCAAACCTAATGGACACACCTTTGGTTAACTTCCCACATGAGTATGAGTAGGTTGAAAGTTGTTTCATGCCTCTGTTCATCAAGGCAAAGAAGTTACTTTCTAAGTGCATACTAAGTTCTGACATTAAGGTAGTATACATCTGAATTTTCCACCAAAGTGCAGAGTGCAAACCATTGGAAGATATTTTAAGTTAACTTCCCACATGCTTATGAGTAGTTTGAAAGTAGTTTCATGGCTCTACACATGAACACAAAAATGTTGTTAACTCAGGGCATACAATGGTTAGACAATACAAATAGTATACAGTTGAAGTTTACACCAAAGTACTTACTGCAAACCTAATGGAAACACCTTAGGTTAACTTCCCACATGATTAGGAGTACTTTGAAAGTTGGTTCATGGCTCTACACATGAAAACATAAAGGTTATTATCTCAGTGCATACAATACTAAGACAATACAAAAAGTATACATTTCAATTTTACTCCAAAGCACTTACTGCAAACCTAATGGAAATACCTTTGGTTAACTTCCCAAATGAGAATGAGTAGGTTGAAAGTTGTTTCATGCCTCTGTTCATCAAGACAAAAAAGTTACTTTCTCAGTGCATACTATGCTTAGACAATACAAATAGTATACATTTCAATTTTACACCAAGGCACTTACTGCAAACCTAATGGAAGCACCTTAGGTTAAATTCCCAGATGAGTATGAGTAGGTTGAAAGTTGTTTCATGCCTCTGTTCATCAAGAGAAAAAAGTTACTTTCTCAGTGCATGCTATGTTCTGACATTAAGTTAGTATACATCTCAATTTTCCACCAAAGTGCAGAGTGCAAACCATTGGGATACATTTTAAGTTAACTTCCCACATGTTTCTGAGTTGTTTGAAAGTTGTCTCATGGCTCCACACATCAACACAAAAATGTTGTTAACTCAGTGCATACAATGCTTTGATAAAACAAATAGTATACATTTCAATTTTACACCAAAGTACTTACTGCAAACCTAATGGAAACACATTAGGTTAACTTCCTACATGTTTCTGAGTTGTTTGAAAGTTGTATTATGGCTCTGCACTTCAAGGCAAAAAATTTGTTTTCTGAATGCATGCAACGCTTTTACAATACAAGTAGCATATATTTCAATTTTACACCAAAGTACTTACTGCAAACCTAATGGAAACACCTTTGGTTAACTTCCCACATGAGTATGAGTAGGTTGAAAGTTGTTTCATGCCTCTGTTCATCAAGACAAAAAAGTTACTTTCTCAGTGCATACTATGTTCTGACATTAAGGTAGTATACATCTCAAATTTCCACCAAAGTGCAGAGTCCAAACCATTGGGAAACATTTTAAGTTAACTTCCCACATGATTATGAGTAGTTTGAAAGTTGCTTCATGGCTCTACACATCAACACAAAAATGTTGTTAACTCAGGGCATACAATGCTTATATAATACAAATAGTATACATATCAATTTTACACCAAAGTACTTACTGCAAACCTAATGGAAACACCTTATGTTAACTTCCCAAATGATTATGAGTAGTTTGAAAGTTTTTTTATGGCTCCACACATCAACACAAAAAAGTTGTTATCTCAGTGCATATAATGCTTTGATAATAGAAATAGTATACATTTCAATTTTACACCAAAGTACATACTGCAAACCTAATGGAAACACCTTAGGTTAACTTCCCACATGTTTCTGAGTTGTTTGAAAGTTGTATTATGGCTCTGCACATCAGGACAAAAAAGATGTTTTCTCAGAGCATACAATGCTTTTACAATACAAATAGTATACATTTCAATTTTACACTAAAGTACTTACTGCAAACCTAATGGAAACACCTTAGGTTAACTTCCCACATGAGTACGAGTAGGTTAAAGTTGTTTCATGCCTCTGTTCATCAAGACAAAAAAGTTACTTTCTCAGTGCATGCTATGTTCTGACATTAAGTTAGTATACATCTCAATTTTCCACCAAAGTGCAGAGTGCAAACCATTGGGATACATTTTAAGGTAACTTCCCACATGTTTCTGAGTTGTTTGAAAGTTGTCTCATGGCTCTACACATCAACACAAAAATGTTGTTAACTCAGTGCATACAATGCTTAGATAATACAAATAGTATACATTTCAATTTTATACCAAAGTACTTACTGCAAACCTAATGGAAACACCTTAGGTTAACTTCCCACATGTTTCTGAGTTGTTTGAAAGTTGTATTATGGCTCTGCACATCAAGACAAAAAAGTTGTTTTCCTAGTGCATACAATGCTTTTACAATACAAATAGTATACATTTCAATTTTACACTAAAGTACTTGCTGCAAACCTAATGGAAACAGCTTAGGTTAAGTTCCCACATGATTAGGAGTAGTTTGAAAGTTGGTTCATGGCTCTACACATGAAAACAAAAAGTTATTATCTCAGTGCACACAATACTAAGACAATACAAAAAGTATACATTTCAATTTTACTCCAAAGCACTTACTGCAAACCTAATGGAAACACCTTTGGTTAACTTCCCACATGAGTATGAGTAGGTTGAAAGTTGTTTCATGCCTCTGTTCATCAAGACAAAAAAGTTACTTTCTCAGTGCATACTATGCTTCGACAATACAAATAGTATACATTTCAATTTTACACCAAAGTACATACTGCAAACCTAATGGAAGCACCTTAGGTTAACTTCCCACATGAGTATGAGTAGGTTGAAAGTTGTTTCATGCCTCTGTTCATCAAGACAAAAAAGTTACTTTCTCAGTGCATGCTATGTTCTGACATTAAGTTAGTATACATCTCAATTTTCCACCAAAGTGCAGAGCGCAAACCATTGGGATACATTTTAAGTTAACTTCCCACATGTTTCTGAGTTGTTTGAAAGTTGTCTCATGGCTCTACACATCAACACAAAAATGTTGATAACTCAGTGCATACAATGCTTAGATAATACAAATAGTATACATTTCAATTTTATACCAAAGTACTTACTGCAAACCTAATGGAAACACCTTAAGTTAACTTCTCACATGTTTCTGAGTTGTTTGAAAGTTGTATTATGGCTCTGCACATCAAGCCAAAAAAGTTGTTTTCTCAGTGCATACAATGCTTTTACAATACAAATAGTATACATTTCAGTTTTACACTAAATTACCTGCTGCAAACCTAATGGAAACACCTTAGGTTAACTTCCCACATGATTAGGAGTAGTTTGAAAGTTGGTTCATGGCTGTACACATGAAAACAAAAAGTTTATTATCTCAGTGCACACAATACTAAGACAATACAAAAAGTATACATTTCAATTTTACTCCAAAGCACTTACTGCAAACCTAATGGAAACACCTTTGATTAACTTCCCACATGAGTATGAGTAGGTTGAAAGTTGTTTCATGCCTCTGTTCATCAAGACAAAAAAGTTACTTTCTCAGTGCATACTATGCTTCGACAATACAAATAGTATACATTTCAATTTTACACCAAAGTACATACTGCAAACCTAATGGAAGCACCTTAGGTTAACTTCCCACATGAGTATGGGTAGGTTGAAAGTTGTTTCATGCCTCTGTTCATCAAGACAAAAAAGTTACTTTCTCAGTGCATGCTATGTTCTGACATTAAGTTAGTATACATCTCAATTTTCCACCAAAGTGCAGAGTGCAAACCATTGGGATACATTTTAAGTTAACTTCCCACATGTTTCTGAGTTGTTTGAAAGTTGTCTCATGGCTCTACACATCAACACAAAAATGTTGTTAACTCAGTGCATACAATGCTTAGATAATACAAATAGTATACATTTCAATTTTATACCAAAGTACTTACTGCAAACCTAATGGAAACACCTTAGGTTAACTTCCCACATGTTTCTGAGTTGTTTGAAAGTTGCATTATGGCCAAGCACATCAAGACAAAAAAGTTGTTTTCTTAGTGCATACAATGCTTTTACAAAACAAATAGCATACATTTCAATTTTACACCAAAGTACTTACTGCAAACCTAATGGAAACACCTTTGGTTAACTTCCCACATGAGTATTAGTAGGTTGAAAGTTGTTTCATGCCTCTGTTCATCAAGACAAAAAAGTTGCTTTCTCAGTGCATACTATGTTCTGACATTAATGTACTCTCCATTCCAATTTTCCACCAAAGTGCAGAGTGCAAACCGGAGGGATACATTTACTTTAAGTTCCATCATGTTTCTGAGTTCTTTGAAAGTTGTCTCATGGCTCTGCACATCAAGACAAAAAAGTTGTGCTGTGTTTTCGCTCACCTCTCGTAACTTCCCCTATAACGCTGTGTTTTCGCGCACCTCTCCTACCTTCAACGATATTGCTGTGTTTTCACGCACGTCCCATACCTTCTCATATATCGCTGTGTTTCGTGCACCTTCCATAGCTTCCCCTATATTGCTGTGTCTTTGCGTACATCTCATACCTTCTGCTGTATCGATGTGTTTTCGCACACCTCTCATTGATTCCCCTATATCGCTGTGTTTTCACGCACGTCTCAGAGCTTCCCCTATATTGCTGTGTTTTCGCGCATATCCCATAGCTTCCCTTATATTGCCGTGTTTTCGCGCACCTCTCATACATTCCACTATATCGCTGAGTTTTTGCGCACCTGTCGTAGATTCCCCATATCGATGTGTTTTCGTGCACCTCTCATACCTTCCCCTGTATTGCCGTGTTTTAACGCACTTCCCATAGCTTCCCATATATCGCTGTGTTTTCACCGGCCTCTCATACCTTCCCATATATCGCTGTGTTACCACGCACCTGATATACAGTCCCCCAATTTGGTGCGTTTTCGCACCTTTGATCACGTCCCCTATATCAATGTGACCTCATGCACCTTTCACAACTTCCCCTATATCACCCTGTTTTCACGCGCCTCCCATAGCTTCCCATGTATCACAGTGTTTTCGCTCACCTCTCATAGCCTCCCATATATTGCGATGTTTTCGCACACCTCTCATAGATTCCTGTAAATGGCTGTGTTTCCGCGCACTTCTCATAACTTCCCCTCAATCGCTGTTTTCTTGCGCACCTCTCATACCTTCAAGTATATCGCTGTGTTCTCACGCACGTCACATACTTTCCCAAATATTGCTGTGTTTTCACGCACCTCCTATAGCTTCCCCTATATTGCTGCGTTTCCGTGCACATCTCATACCTTCTGCTGTATCGCTGTGTTTTCACGCACCTCCCATATCTTCCCCTATCTCGCTCTGTTTTCGCGCACGTCTCAGAGCTTCTCCTATATTGCTATGTTTTCGCGCACCTCCCATAGCTTACCATATATCGCTGTGTTTTCACCGGCCTCTCAAACATTCCCCTATATCGCTGTGTTTTCGCGCACCTCTCATAGCTTCCCCTATGTCGCTGTGATCACGTGCACCTCTCATCAATTCCCCTGTATCGCTCTGCTTTCATGCACCTCTCATAGCTTCCCCTATATCGCCCTGTTTTCATGCGCCTCCTATACTTTCCCATATATCGCAGTGTTTTTGCACACCTATCATAGCTTCCCATATATTGCCATGTTTTCGCACTCCTCTCATACCTTCTCCTATATCGCCGTTTTCGCGCACCTCCTATAGCGTCCTCTCTATCGCTGTGTTTTCGCGCACCTCTCATACCTTTCCCTATATCGTTGTGTTTTTATGCACCTCGCATACCTTCCCCTATATCACTGTGTTTTCAAGCACCTCGCATATCTACCCCTATATCACTGTGTTTTCACGCACCTGATGTACCGTCCCCTATATTGCTGCGTTTTCTTGCACCTCTCATTGCGTCCCCTATATCGATGTGATCTCATGCACCTCTCACAACTTCCCCTATATCGCCCTGTTTACACGCACCTCCCGTAGCTTCCCATATATTGCGATGTTTTCGCACACCTCTCATAGTTTCCCCTCAAATTGCTGTGTTTTCGCGCACCTCTCATAACTTACACTACTTCTCTGTGTTTTCGCGCAACTCTCGTAGCTTCCTCTATATTGATGTGTTTTCGTGCACCTCTCATACCTTCGCCTATAACGCCATGTTTTCACGCACCTCCCATCGCTTCCCATATATTGCTGTGTTTTCACCGGCCTCTCATACATTCCCCTATATCGCTGTGTTTTCGCGCACCTCTCATAGCTTCCCCTATGTTGCTGTGATCACGTGCACCTCTCATCAATTCCCCTGTATTGCTCTGCTTTTGCGCACCTCTCATAGCTTCCCCTATATCACTGTGTTTTCAAGCACCTGGCATATCTACCTCTATGTCACTGTGTTATCACGCGCCTGATATACTGTCCCCCACTTTGCTGCATTTTCGCACCTCTCATCGCGTCCCCTATATCAATGTGATCTCGTGCACCTCTCACAACTTCCCCTATATTGCCCTGTTTTCACGTGCCTCCCATAGCTTCCCATGTATCGCAGTGTTTTCGCTCTCCTCTCATAGCCTCCCATATATTGCGATGTTTTCGCACACCTCTCATAACTTCCCCTATATCGCCCTGTTTTCACGCGCCTCCTATAGCTTCCCATATATCGCAGTGTTTTTGCACACCTATCATAGCTTCCCATATATTGCCATGTTTTCGCACACCTCTCATACCTTCTCTTATATCGCCGTTTTCACGCAACTCCCATAGCTTCCCCTATATCGCTGTTTTCTCGCACCTCTCATACCTACCCCTACACCGCTGTGTTTTTGTGCAATTCTCATAGCTTCCCCTATATTGCTGTGTTTTCGCTCACCTCTCATAACTTCCCCTACATTGCTGTGCTTTCGTGCACCTCTCTTACCTTCAACGATATCGCTGTGTTTTCGCGCACGTCCCATAGCTTCCCCTATATTGCTGTGTTTTTGCGCACATCTCATACCTTCTGCTGTATCGATGTGTTTTCGCACACCTCTCATTGCTTCCCCTATATTGCTGTGTTTTCACGCACGTCTCAGAGCTTCCCCTATATCGCCGTGTTTTCGCGCACCTCTCATATATTCCCCTATAGCGCTGTGCTTTCGCGCAACTCTCATAGCTTCCCCAAAATCTCTGTGTTTTCGTGCACCTCTCATACCTTCGCCTATAACGCCGTGTTTTCACGCACCTCCCATAGCTTCCCATATATCGCTGTGTTTTTGCGTGCCTTTCATACCTTCCTCTATATCGCTGTGTTCTCGCGCACTTCTGATAGCTTCCACTATATTGCTGTGTTTTGGCGCACCTCCCCTAGCTTCCCCTATATCGCTGCTTTTTTGCTCATCTCTCATAGATTTGACAATATCGCCATGTTTTTGCGCACCTCTCATAAGCTTCCCTTTGTACTTGAGTTTTCGTTCATCTCTCATACCTTCCCCTATATATTCATGATTTCACGCATCTCCTATAGCTTCCTCTATATCGCTGTGTTTTCATGCACCTGTCATACCTTCCCCTATATCGTTGTGTTTTCAAGCACCTCGCATATCTGCCCCTATATCCCTGTGTTTCAACGCACCTGATGTACCGTCCCCTATATCGCTGTGTTTTTGCGCACCTCTCATTGCGTCCCCTATATCGATATGATCTCTTGCACCTCTCACAAATTCCCCTATATCACCCTGTTTTCACGCGCCTCCCATAGCTTCCCATATATTGCGATGTTTTCGCACACCTCTCATAGTTTCCACCAAATCGCTGAGTTTTCGTGCACCTCTCATAGCTTCCCCTATAACGCCGTGTTTTCGTGCACCTCCCATAGCTTCCCATGTATCGCAGTGTTATCGCTCACCTCTCATAGCCTCCCATATATTACGATGTTTTTGCACACCTCTCATAGCTTCAACGATATCGCTGTGTTTTCGCGCACATCCCATACCTTCTCATATATTGCTGTGTTTCGTGCACCTTCTATAGCTTCCCCTATATTGCTGTGTTTTTGCGCACATCTCATACCTTCTGCTGTATCGCTGTGTTTTCGCACACCTCCCATATCTTCCCCTATATCGCTGTGTTTTCACGCACTTCTCAGAGCTTCCCCTATATTGCTATGTTTTCGCGCACCTCTCATAGCTTCCCCATATCGATGTGTTTTCGCACATCTCCCATATCTTCCCCTATATCGCTCTGTTTTCACGCACTTCTCAGAGCTTCCCCTATATTGCTATATTTTCGTGCACCTCCCATAGCTTCCCCTCTATCACTGTGTTTCCTTTTCCCTTTCATACCTTCACCTAATTCGCTGTGTTTTCGCGCACCTACTGTAGCTTCCCATATATCGCCGTGTTTTTGCGCACCTCTTATAAATTTCCCTATAGCGCTGTGTTTTCACGCACCTCCCACAGCTGCCCCTATATCGCTGTGTTTTTGTGCACCTCTCGTAGATTCCTCTATATCACTGTGTGTTTCCGCATCTCCCATAGCTTCCCGAATATCATTGTGTTTTTGTGCACCTCTCATACCTTCAACTATATCGCTGTGTTCTCGCGCACATCCCATAGTTTCCCAAATATGACTGTGTTTTCGCACACCTCCCATAGCATCCCCTATATTGCTGTGTTTCTGTGCAAATCTCATACCTTCTGCTCTATCGCTGTGTTTTTGCACACCTCTCATATCTTCCCCTATATCGCTCTGTATTCGCGCACGTCTCAGAGCCTCCCCTATGTTGCTGTGCTTTCGCGCACCTCCCCTAGCTTCCCCTGTATCGCTGTGTTTCCGTTTCCCTTTTATACCTTCACTTAAATCACTGTGTTTTCGCGCACCTCCCACACCTTCCCGTATATTGCTGTGTTTCCGCGCAACTCCCATAGCTTCCCATATCTCACTGTGTATTGGCGCACCTCTCATAGCTTCCCCTATATCGCTATGTTTTCGCTCACATTTCATACCTTCCCCTATATCGCTGTTTTATCAAGCAGCTCTCATAGCTTCCGCTATATCGCTGTGTTTTTGCGTGCCTCTCATACCTTCCTCTATATCGCTGTGTTCTCGTGCACCTGTAATAGCTTCCACTATATTGCTGTGTTTTGGCGCACCTCTGACAGCTTCCACTATATTGCTGTGTTTTGGCGCACCTCCCCTAGCTTCCCCTATATCGCTGCTTTTTTGCTCATCTCTCATAGATTTGACTATATCGCCATGTTTTTGCGCACCTCTTATAAGTTTCCCTTTATACCTGAGTTTTCGCTCATCTCTCATACCTTCCCCTATATCACCGTGTTTCACGCACCTCCTATAGCTTCCTCTATATTGCTGTGCTTTCGTGCACCTGTTATACCTTCCCCTATGTATATCACTGTGTTTTCAAGCACCTCGCATATCTGCCCCTATATCCCTGGGTTTCAACGCACCTGATGTACCGTCCCCTATATCGCTGCGTTTTTGCGCACTTCTCATTGCGTCCACTATATCGATGTGATCTCATGCACCTCTCACAACTTCCCCTATATCACCCTGTTTTCACACACCTCCTGTTGCTTCCCATGTATCACAGTATTTTTGTGCACCTCTCATAGCTTCCCATATATTGCGATGTTTTCGCACACCTCTCATAACTTACCCTACTTCGCTGTGTTTTCGCCCACCTCTCGTAGCTTCCCCTATATCAATGTGTTTTTGCGTACCTCTCATAACTTCGCCTATAACGCCGTGTTTTCACGCACCTCCCATAGCTTCCCATATATCGCTGTGTTTTCACCGGCCTCTCATACATTCCCCTATATTGCTGTGTTTTCGTGCACATCTCATAGCTTCCCCTATGTTGCTGTGATCACGTGCACCTCTCATCAATTTCCCTGTAACGCTCTGCTTTCGCGCACCTCTCATAGCTTCCCATATATCGCCCTGTTTTCACGCAACTCCCATAGCTTCCCCTATATCGCTGTTTTCTCGCACCTCTCACACCTTTCCCTACTTCGCTGCGTTTTCGCGCAATTCTCATAGCTTCCCCTATATCACTGTGTTTTCGCTCACCTCTTAGGGCTTCTCCTATATCGCCGTGTTTTCGTGCACCACACATAACGTCCCCTATATAGCTGTGTTTTCGCTCACCTCTCATAACTTCCCCTATATTGCTGTGTTTTCGCGCACCTCTCCTACCTTCAACGATATTGCTGTGCTTTCGCGTACATCCCATACCTTCTCATATATTGCTGTGTTTCGTGCACCTTCCATAACTTCCCCTATATTGCTGTGTTTTTGCGCACATCTCATACCTTCTGCTGCATCGATGTATTTTCGCACACCTCTCATTGCTTCCCCTATATTGCTGTGTTTTCATGCACGTCTCAGAGCTTCCCCTGTATTGCTGTGTTTTTGCGCATATCCCATAGTTTCCCCTATATCGCCCTGTTTTCACGCGCCTCCCATAGCTTCCCATGTATCGCAGTGTTTTCGCTCACCTCTCATAGTTTCCCGCAAATGGCTGTTTCCGCGCACTTCTCTTAACTTCCCCTCCATCTCTGTTTTCTCGCGCACCTCTCATACCTTCAACTATATAGCTGTGTTCTCACGTACGTCACATACTTTCCCAAATATTGCTGTGTTTTCACGCACCTCCTATAGCTTCCCCTATATTTCTGTGTTTCCGTGCACATCTCATACCTTCTGCTGTATCGCTGTGTTTTCACGCACCTCCCATATCTTCCCCTATCTCGCTCTGTTTTCATGCGCCTCCTACAGTTTCCCATATATCGCAGTGTTTTTGTACACCTATCATAGCTTCCCATATATTGCCATGTTTTCGCACTCCTCTCATACTTTCTCCTATATCGCCCTGTTTTCGCGCACCTCCTATAGCGTCCTCTCTATCGCTGTGTTTTCACGCACCTTTCATACCTTTCCCTATATCGTTTTGCTTTTGTGCATCTCGCATACCTTCCCCTATATCACTGTGTTTTCACGCACCTCGCATATCTACCCCTATATCACTGTGTTTTCACGCACCTGATGTACCGTCCCCTATATTGCTGCGTTTTCTCGCACCTCTCATTGCGTCCCTTATATCGATGTGATCTCATGCACCTCTCACAACTTCCCCTATATCGCCCTGTTTACATGCACCTCCCGTAGCTTCCCATATATTGCGATGTTTTCGCACACCTCTCATAGTTTCCCCCAAATTGCTGTGTTTTCGCGGACCTCTCATAACTTACTCTACTTCGCTGTGTTTTCCCGCACCTCTAGTAGCTTCCCTTATATCGATGTGCTTTTGTGCACCTCTCATACCTTCGCCTATAACGCCATGGTTTTCACGCACCTCCCATCGCTTCCCATATATTGCTGTGTTTTCACCGGCCTCTCATACAATCCCCTATATCGCTGTGTTTTCGCGCACCTCTCATAGCTTCCCCTATGTCGCTGTGATCATGTGCACCTCTCATCAATTCCCCTGTATTGCTCTGCTTTTGCGCACCTCTCATAGCTTCCCCTATATCACTGTGTTTTCAAGCACCTGGCATATCTACCCCTATGTCACTGTGTTATCACGCGCCTGATATACTGTCCCCCACTTTGCTGCGTTTTCGCACCTCTCATCGCGTCCCCCATATCAATGTGATCTCATGCACCTCTCACAACTTCCCCTATATTGCCCTGTTTTCACGCGCCTCCCATAGCTTCCCATGTATCGCAGTGTTTTCGCTCACCTCTCATAGCCTCCCATATATTGCGATGTTTTCGCACACCTCTCATAGCTTCCCCTATATCGCCCTGTTTTCACGCGCCTCCTATAGCTTCCCATATATCGCAGTGTTTTTGCACACCTATCATAGCTTCCCATATATTGCCATGTTTTCGCACACCTCTCATACCTTCTCTTATATCGCCATGTTTTCACGCAACTCCCATAGCTTCCCCTATATCGCTGTTTCCTCGCACCTCTCATACCTTCCCCTACATCGCTGTGTTTTTGTGCAATTCTCATAGCTTCCCCTATATTGCTGTGTTTTCGCTCACCTCTCATAACTTCCCCTACATTGCTGTGTTTTCGTGCACCTCTCCTACCTTCAACGATATCGCTGTGTTTTCGCGCACGTCCCATAGTTTCCCCTATATTGCTGTGTTTTCACGCACGTCTCAGAGCTTCCCCTATATGGCCGTGTTTTTGCGCACCTCTCATATATTCCCTATAGCGCTGTGCTTTCGCGCAACTCTCATAGCTTTCCCAAAATCTCTGTGTTTTCGTGCACCTCTCATACATTCCACTATATCGCTGTGTTTTTGTGCGCCTGTCGTAGTTTCCCCATATTGATGTGTTTTCGTGCACCTCTCATACCTTCCCCTGTATTGCCGTGTTTTCACGCACCTCCCATAGCTTCCCATATATCGTTATGTTTTCACCGGCCTCTCATACATTCCCCTATATTGCTGTGTTTTCGTGCACATCTCATAGCTTCCCCTATGTTGCTGTGATCACGTGCACCTCTCATCAATTCCCCTGTAACACTTTGCTTTCGCGCACCTCTCATAGCTTCCCCTATATCGCCCTGTTTTCACGCGCCTCCTATAGCTTCCCATATAACGCAGGGTTTTCGCACACCTCTCATACCTTCTCCTATATCGCTGTGTTTTCACGCAACTCCCATAGCTTCCCCTATATCGCTGTTTTCTCGCATCTCTCATACCTTCCCCTACTTCGCTGCGTTTTCGCGCAATTCTCATAGCTTCCCCTATATCACTGTGTTTTCGCTCACCTCTTAGAGCTTCCCCTATATCGCCGTGTTTTCGTGCACCACACATAACGTCCCCTATATAGCTGTGTTTTCGCTCACCTCTCATAACTTCCCCTATATTGCTATGTTTTCGTGCACCTCTCCTACCTTCAACGATATTGCTATGTTTTCGCGTACATCCCATGCCTTCTCATATATTGCTGTGTTTCGTGCACCTTCCATAGCTTCCCCTATATTGCTGTGTTTTTGCACAGATCTCATACCTTCTGCTGTATCGATGTGTTTTCGCACACCTCTCATTGCTTCCCCTATATCGCTGTGTTTTCACACACCTCTCATAGTTTCCCCCAAATTGCTGTGTTTTCGCGCACCTCTCATAACTTACCCTACTTTGCTGTGTTTTCGCGCACCTCTCGTAGCTTCCTCTATATCGATGTGTTTTCGTGCACCTCTCATACCTTCGCCTATAACGCCGTGTTTTCACGCACCTCCCATAGCTTCCCATATATCGCTGTGTTTTCACCAGCCTCTCATACATTCCCCTATATCGCTGTGTTTTCGCGCACCTCTCATAGCTTCCCCTATGTCGCTGTGATCACATGCACCTCTCATCAATTCCCCTGTATCGCTCTGCTTTTGCGCTCCTCCCGTAGCTTCCCATATATTGCGATGTTTTCGAGCACCTCCCACAGCTTCCCCTATATCGCTGTGTTTTCGCGCACCTGTCATAGCTTCCTCTATATCGCTGTGTTTTCCCACACCTCTCATATCTTCCACTATATCACTGCTTTATCAAGCAGCTCTGATAGCTTACCCTATATTGCTGTGTTTTGGCATATCTCCCATAGTTTCCGCTATATCGCTGTGTTTTTGCGTGCCTCTCATAACTTCTTCTATATCGCTGTGTTCTCGCGCACCTCTGATAGCTGCCACTATATTGCTGTGTTTTTGCGCACCTCTCCTAGCTTCCCCTATATCGCTGCTTTTTTGCTCATCTCTCATAGATTTGACAATATCGCCATGTTTTTGCGCACCTCTCATAAGTTTCCCTTTATACCTGAGTTTTCGCTCATCTCTCATACCTTCCCCCATATCGCCGTGTTTTCACGCACCTCCTATAGCTTCCTCTATATCGCTGTGTTTTCGTGCACCTGTCATACCTTCCCCTATATCGTTGTGTTTTTGCGCACCTCGCATACCTTCCCCTATATCACTGTGTTTTCAAGCACCTCGCATATCTGCCCCATATCCCTGTGTTTCAACGCACCTGATGTACCGTCCCTTATATCGCTGCGTTTTTGCGCACCTCTCATTGCGTCCCCTATATCGATGTGATCTCATGCACCTCTCACAACTTCCCCTATATCGCCCTGTTTTCACACACCTCCCGTTGCTTCCCATGCATCGCACTGCTTTCGTGCACCTCTCATAGCTTCCCATATATTGTGATGTTTTCGCACATCTCTCATTGTTTCTCCCAAATCGCTGTGTTTTCGCGCACCTCTCATTACTTACCCTACTTCACTGTGTTTTCACGCACCTCTCGTAGCTTCTCCTATATCGAAGTGTTTTCGCATACCTCTCATACCTTCGCCTATAACGCCGTGTTTTCACGCACCTCCCATAGCTTCCCATATATCGCTGTGTTTTCACCGGCCTCTCATACATTCCCCTATATCGCTGCGTTTTCGCGCACCTCTCATAGCTTCCCCTATGTCGCTGTGATCACGTGCACCTCTCATCAATTCCCCTGTATCGCTCTGCTTTCACGCACCTCTCATAGCTTCCCCTATATCGTCCTGTTTTCATGCGCCTCCTACAGTTTCCCATATATTGCAGTGTTTTTGTACACCTATCATAGCTTCCCATATATTGCCATGTTTTCGCACTCCTCTCATACCTTCTCCTATATTGCCCTGTTTTCACGCACCTACTATAGCTTCCTCTATATCGCTGTGTTTTCGCGCACCTCTCATACCTTTTCCTATATTGTTGTGTTTTTGTGCACCTCGCATACCTTCCCCTATATCAGTGTTTTCATGCACCTGATGTACCGTCCCCTATATGCTGCGTTTTCTTGCACCTCTCATTGCGTCCCCTATATCGATGTGATCTCATGCACCTCTCACAACTTCCACTATATCGCCCTGTTTACACGCACCTCCCGTAGCTTCCCATATATTGCGATGTTTTCGCACACCTCTCATAGTTTCCCCCAAATTGCTGTTTTTCGCACACCTCTCATAACTTATGCTACTTCGCTGTGTTTTCACGCACCTCTCGTAGCTTTTCCTATATCGATGTGTTTTTGCATACCTCTCATACCTTCGCCTATAACGCCGTGTTTTCACGCACCTCCCATAGCCTCCCATATATCGCTGTGTTTTCACCGGCCTCTCATACATTGCCCTATATCGCTGTGTTTTCGCACACCTCTCATAGCTTCCCCTATATCACCCTGTTTTCACGCACCTCCTATAACTTCCCATATATCGCAGTGTTTTTGCACACCTATCATAGCTTCCCATATATTGCCATGTTTTCGCACACCTCTCATACCTTCTCCAATATCGTCGTGTTTTCACGCAACTCCCATAGCTTCCCCTATATCGCTGTGTTTTCGTGCACCACACATAACGTCCCCTATATAGCTGTGTTTTCGCTCACATCTCGTAACTTCCCCTGTATTGCTGTGTTTTCGCGCACCTCTCCTACCTTCAACGATATCGCTGTGTTTTCGCGCACGTCCCATACCTTCTCAGATATTGCTGTGTTTCGTGCACCTTCCGTAGCTTCCCCTATATTGCTGTGTCTTTGCATACATCTCATACCTTCTGCTGTATCGATGTGTTTTCGCACACCTCTCATTGATTCCCCTATATCGCTGTGTTTTCACGCACGTCTCAGAGCTTCCCCTATATTGCTGTGTTTTCGCGCATATCGCATAGCTTCCCCTATATTGCCGTGTTTTCGCGCACCTCTCATATATTCCCCTATAGCGCTGTTTTTTTGTGCAACTCTCATAGTTTTTCCAAAATCTGTGTTTTCGTGCACCTCTCATGCATTCCACTATATCGCTGAGTTTTTGCGCCTCTGTTGTAGATTCACCATATCGATGTCTTTTCGTGCACCTCTCATACCTTCCCCTGTATTGCCGTGTTTTCACACACCTCCCATAGCTTCCCATATATCGCTGTGTTTTCACTGGCCTCTCATACCTTCCCATATATCGCTGTGTTACCACGCACCTGATATACTGTCCCCCATTTTGCTGCGTTTTCGCACCTCTGATCGCATCCCCTATATCAATGTGATCTCGTGCACCTCTCACAACTTCCCCTATATTGCCCTGTTTTCACACGCCTCCCATAGCTTCCCATGTATCGCAGTGTTTTCGCTCACCTCTCATAGCCTCCCATATATTGCGATGTTTTCGCACACCTCTCATAGTTTCCCGCAAATGGCTGTTTCCGCGCACTTCTCATAACTTCCCCTCCATCTCTGTTTTCTCGCGCACCTCTCATACCTTCAACTATATCGCTGTGTTCTCACGCACGTCACATACTTTCCCAAATATTGCTGTGTTTTCACGCACCTCCTATAGCTTCCCCTATATTTCTGTGTTTCCGTGCACATCTCATACCTTCTGCTGTATCGCTGTGTTTTCACGCACCCCCCATATCTTCCCCTATCTCGCTCTGTTTTCGCGCACGTCTCAGAGCTTCTCCTATATTGCTACGTTTTCGCGCACCTCCCATAGCTTACCATATATCGCTGTGTTTTCACCGGCCTCTCAAACATTCCCCTATATCGCTGTGTTTTCGCGCACCTCTCATAGCTTCCCCTATGTCGCTGTGATCATGTGCACCTCTCATCAATTCCCCTGTATCGCTCTGCTTTCACGCACCTCTCATAGCTTCCCCTATATCGCCCTGTTTTCATGCGCCTCCTATAGCTTCCCATATATCGCAGTGTTTCTGCACACCTATCATAGCTTCCCATATATTGTCACGTTTTCGCACACCTCTCATACCTTCTCCTATATCGTCCTGTTTTCGCGCACCTCCTATAGCGTCCTCTCTATCGCTGTGTTTTCACGCACCTCTCATACCTTTCCCTATATCGTTGTGCTTTTGTGCACCTCGCATACCTTCCCCCTATATCACTGTGTTTTCACGCACCTCGCATATCTACCCCTATATCACTGTGTTTTCACGCACCTGATGTACCGTCCCTTATATTGCTGCGTTTTCTCGCACCTCTCATTGCGTCCCTTATATCGATGTGATCTCATGCACCTCTCACAACTTCCCCTATATCGCCCTGTTTACATGCACCTCCCGTAGCTTCCCATATATTGCGATGTTTTCGCACACCTCTCATAGTTTCCCCCAAATTGCTGTGTTTTCGCGGACCTCTCATAACTTACTCTACTTCGCTGTGTTTTCCCGCACTAGTAGCTTCCCTTATATCGATGTGCTTTTGCGCACCTCTCATACCTTCGCCTATAACGCCATGGTTTTCACGCATCTCCCATCGCTTCCCATATATTGCTATGTTTTCACCGGCCTCTCATACAATCCCCTATATCGCTGTGTTTTCGTGCACCTCTCATAGCTTCCCCTATGTCGCTGTGATCATGTGCACCTCTCATCAATTCCCCTGTATTGCTCTGCTTTTGCACACCTCTCATAGCTTCCCCTATATCACTGTGTTTTCAAGCACCTGGCATATCTACCCCTATGTCACTGTGTTATCACGCGCCTGATATACTGTCCCCCACTTTGCTGCGTTTTCGCACCTCTCATCGCGTCCCCCATATCAATGTGATCTCGTGCACCTCTCACAACTTCCCCTGTATTGCCCTATTTTCACGCGCCTCCCATAGCTTCCCATGTATCGCAGTGTTTTCGCTCACCTCTCATAGCCTCCCATATATTGCGATGTTTTCGCACACCTCTCATAGCTTCCCCTATATCGCCCTGTTTTCACGCGCCTCCTATAGCTTCCCATATATCGCAGTGTTTTTGCACACCTATCATAGCTTCCCATATATTGCCATGTTTTCGCACACCTCTCATACCTTCTCTTATATTGCCATGTTTTCACGCAACTCCCATAGCTTCCCCTATATCGCTGTTTCCTCTCACCTCTCATACCTTCCCCTACATCGCTGTGTTTTTGTGCAATTCTCATAGCTTCCCCTATATTGCTGTGTTTTCGCTCACCTCTCATAACTTCCCCTACATTGCTGTGTTTTCGTGCACCTCTCCTACCTTCAACGATATCGCTGTGTTTTCGCGCACGTCCCATAGCTTCCCCTATATTGCTGTGTTTTCACGCACGTCTCAGAGCTTCCCCTATATGGCCGTGTTTTTGCGCACCTCTCATATATTCCCTATAGCGCTGTGCTTTCGCGCAACTCTCATAGCTTTCCCAAAATCTCTGTGTTTTCGTGCACCTCTCATACATTCCACTATATCGCTGTGTTTTTGTGCACCTGTCGTAGTTTCCCCATATCGATGTGTTTTCGTGCACCTCTCATACCTTCCCCTGTATTGCCGTGTTTTCACGCACCTCCCATAGCTTCCCCTATATCACTGTGTTTTCACCGGCCTCTCATACCTTCCCCTATATCGCTGTGTTTTTGCGCACCTCGCATACCTTCCCCTATATCACTGTGTTTTCAATCACCTGGCATATCCACCCCTATATCACTGTGTTATCAATCGCCTGATATACTGTCCCCCATTTTGCTGCGTTTTCGCACCTCTCATCGCGTCCCCTATATCAATGTGATCTCGTGCACCTCTCACAACTTCCCCTATATTGCCCTGTTTTCACGCGCCTCCCATAGCTTCCCATGTATCGCAGTGTTTTCACTCACCTCTCATAGCCTCCCATATATTGCGATGTTTTCGCACACCTCTCATAGTTTCCCGCAAATGGCTGTTTCCGCGCACTTCTCATAACTTCCCCTCCATCGCTGTTTTCTCGCGCACCTCTCATACCTTCAACTATATCACTGTGTTCTCACGCACATCACATACTTTCCCAAATATTGCTGTGTTTTCACGCACCTCCTATAGCTTCCCCTATATTTCTGTGTTTCCGTGCACATCTCATACCTTCTGCTGTATCGCTGTGTTTTCACGCACCTCCCATATCTTCCGCTATCTCGCTCTGTTTTCGCGCACGTCTCAGAGCTTCTCCTATATTGGTATATTTTCGCGCACCTCCCATAGCTTCCCATATATCGCTGTGTTTTCACCGGCCTCTCAAACATTCCCCTATATCGCTGTATTTTCGCGCACCTCTCATAGCTTCCCCTATATCGTCCTGTTTTCATGCGCCTCCTACAGTTTCCCATATATTGCAGTGTTTTTGTACACCTATCATAGCTTCCCATATATTGCCATGTTTTCGCACTCCTCTCATACCTTCTCCTATATTGCCCTGTTTTCACGCACCTACTATAGCTTCCTCTATATCGCTGTGTTTTCGCGCACCTCTCATACCTTTTCCTATATTGTTGTGTTTTTGTGCACCTCGCATACCTTCCCCTATATCAGTGTTTTCATGCACCTGATGTACCGTCCCCTATATGCTGCGTTTTCTTGCACCTCTCATTGCGTCCCCTATATCGATGTGATCTCATGCACCTCTCACAACTTCCACTATATCGCCCTGTTTACACGCACCTCCCGTAGCTTCCCATATATTGCGATGTTTTCGCACACCTCTCATAGTTTCCCCCAAATTGCTGTTTTTCGCACACCTCTCATAACTTATGCTACTTCGCTGTGTTTTCACGCACCTCTCGTAGCTTTTCCTATATCGATGTGTTTTTGCATACCTCTCATACCTTCGCCTATAACGCCGTGTTTTCACGCACCTCCCATAGCCTCCCATATATCGCTGTGTTTTCACCGGCCTCTCATACATTGCCCTATATCGCTGTGTTTTCGCACACCTCTCATAGCTTCCCCTATATCACCCTGTTTTCACGCACCTCCTATAACTTCCCATATATCGCAGTGTTTTTGCACACCTATCATAGCTTCCCATATATTGCCATGTTTTCGCACACCTCTCATACCTTCTCCAATATCGTCGTGTTTTCACGCAACTCCCATAGCTTCCCCTATATCGCTGTGTTTTCGTGCACCACACATAACGTCCCCTATATAGCTGTGTTTTCGCTCACATCTCGTAACTTCCCCTGTATTGCTGTGTTTTCGCGCACCTCTCCTACCTTCAACGATATCGCTGTGTTTTCGCGCACGTCCCATACCTTCTCAGATATTGCTGTGTTTCGTGCACCTTCCGTAGCTTCCCCTATATTGCTGTGTCTTTGCATACATCTCATACCTTCTGCTGTATCGATGTGTTTTCGCACACCTCTCATTGATTCCCCTATATCGCTGTGTTTTCACGCACGTCTCAGAGCTTCCCCTATATTGCTGTGTTTTCGCGCATATCGCATAGCTTCCCCTATATTGCCGTGTTTTCGCGCACCTCTCATATATTCCCCTATAGCGCTGTTTTTTTGTGCAACTCTCATAGTTTTTCCAAAATCTGTGTTTTCGTGCACCTCTCATGCATTCCACTATATCGCTGAGTTTTTGCGCCTCTGTTGTAGATTCACCATATCGATGTCTTTTCGTGCACCTCTCATACCTTCCCCTGTATTGCCGTGTTTTCACACACCTCCCATAGCTTCCCATATATCGCTGTGTTTTCACTGGCCTCTCATACCTTCCCATATATCGCTGTGTTACCACGCACCTGATATACTGTCCCCCATTTTGCTGCGTTTTCGCACCTCTGATCGCATCCCCTATATCAATGTGATCTCGTGCACCTCTCACAACTTCCCCTATATTGCCCTGTTTTCACACGCCTCCCATAGCTTCCCATGTATCGCAGTGTTTTCGCTCACCTCTCATAGCCTCCCATATATTGCGATGTTTTCGCACACCTCTCATAGTTTCCCGCAAATGGCTGTTTCCGCGCACTTCTCATAACTTCCCCTCCATCTCTGTTTTCTCGCGCACCTCTCATACCTTCAACTATATCGCTGTGTTCTCACGCACGTCACATACTTTCCCAAATATTGCTGTGTTTTCACGCACCTCCTATAGCTTCCCCTATATTTCTGTGTTTCCGTGCACATCTCATACCTTCTGCTGTATCGCTGTGTTTTCACGCACCCCCCATATCTTCCCCTATCTCGCTCTGTTTTCGCGCACGTCTCAGAGCTTCTCCTATATTGCTACGTTTTCGCGCACCTCCCATAGCTTACCATATATCGCTGTGTTTTCACCGGCCTCTCAAACATTCCCCTATATCGCTGTGTTTTCGCGCACCTCTCATAGCTTCCCCTATGTCGCTGTGATCATGTGCACCTCTCATCAATTCCCCTGTATCGCTCTGCTTTCACGCACCTCTCATAGCTTCCCCTATATCGCCCTGTTTTCATGCGCCTCCTATAGCTTCCCATATATCGCAGTGTTTCTGCACACCTATCATAGCTTCCCATATATTGTCACGTTTTCGCACACCTCTCATACCTTCTCCTATATCGTCCTGTTTTCGCGCACCTCCTATAGCGTCCTCTCTATCGCTGTGTTTTCACGCACCTCTCATACCTTTCCCTATATCGTTGTGCTTTTGTGCACCTCGCATACCTTCCCCTATATCACTGTGTTTTCACGCACCTCGCATATCTACCCCTATATCACTGTGTTTTCACGCACCTGATGTACCGTCCCTTATATTGCTGCGTTTTCTCGCACCTCTCATTGCGTCCCTTATATCGATGTGATCTCATGCACCTCTCACAACTTCCCCTATATCGCCCTGTTTACATGCACCTCCCGTAGCTTCCCATATATTGCGATGTTTTCGCACACCTCTCATAGTTTCCCCCAAATTGCTGTGTTTTCGCGGACCTCTCATAACTTACTCTACTTCGCTGTGTTTTCCCGCACTAGTAGCTTCCCTTATATCGATGTGCTTTTGCGCACCTCTCATACCTTCGCCTATAACGCCATGGTTTTCACGCATCTCCCATCGCTTCCCATATATTGCTATGTTTTCACCGGCCTCTCATACAATCCCCTATATCGCTGTGTTTTCGTGCACCTCTCATAGCTTCCCCTATGTCGCTGTGATCATGTGCACCTCTCATCAATTCCCCTGTATTGCTCTGCTTTTGCACACCTCTCATAGCTTCCCCTATATCACTGTGTTTTCAAGCACCTGGCATATCTACCCCTATGTCACTGTGTTATCACGCGCCTGATATACTGTCCCCCACTTTGCTGCGTTTTCGCACCTCTCATCGCGTCCCCCATATCAATGTGATCTCGTGCACCTCTCACAACTTCCCCTGTATTGCCCTATTTTCACGCGCCTCCCATAGCTTCCCATGTATCGCAGTGTTTTCGCTCACCTCTCATAGCCTCCCATATATTGCGATGTTTTCGCACACCTCTCATAGCTTCCCCTATATCGCCCTGTTTTCACGCGCCTCCTATAGCTTCCCATATATCGCAGTGTTTTTGCACACCTATCATAGCTTCCCATATATTGCCATGTTTTCGCACACCTCTCATACCTTCTCTTATATTGCCATGTTTTCACGCAACTCCCATAGCTTCCCCTATATCGCTGTTTCCTCTCACCTCTCATACCTTCCCCTACATCGCTGTGTTTTTGTGCAATTCTCATAGCTTCCCCTATATTGCTGTGTTTTCGCTCACCTCTCATAACTTCCCCTACATTGCTGTGTTTTCGTGCACCTCTCCTACCTTCAACGATATCGCTGTGTTTTCGCGCACGTCCCATAGCTTCCCCTATATTGCTGTGTTTTCACGCACGTCTCAGAGCTTCCCCTATATGGCCGTGTTTTTGCGCACCTCTCATATATTCCCTATAGCGCTGTGCTTTCGCGCAACTCTCATAGCTTTCCCAAAATCTCTGTGTTTTCGTGCACCTCTCATACATTCCACTATATCGCTGTGTTTTTGTGCACCTGTCGTAGTTTCCCCATATCGATGTGTTTTCGTGCACCTCTCATACCTTCCCCTGTATTGCCGTGTTTTCACGCACCTCCCATAGCTTCCCCTATATCACTGTGTTTTCACCGGCCTCTCATACCTTCCCCTATATCGCTGTGTTTTTGCGCACCTCGCATACCTTCCCCTATATCACTGTGTTTTCAATCACCTGGCATATCCACCCCTATATCACTGTGTTATCAATCGCCTGATATACTGTCCCCCATTTTGCTGCGTTTTCGCACCTCTCATCGCGTCCCCTATATCAATGTGATCTCGTGCACCTCTCACAACTTCCCCTATATTGCCCTGTTTTCACGCGCCTCCCATAGCTTCCCATGTATCGCAGTGTTTTCACTCACCTCTCATAGCCTCCCATATATTGCGATGTTTTCGCACACCTCTCATAGTTTCCCGCAAATGGCTGTTTCCGCGCACTTCTCATAACTTCCCCTCCATCGCTGTTTTCTCGCGCACCTCTCATACCTTCAACTATATCACTGTGTTCTCACGCACATCACATACTTTCCCAAATATTGCTGTGTTTTCACGCACCTCCTATAGCTTCCCCTATATTTCTGTGTTTCCGTGCACATCTCATACCTTCTGCTGTATCGCTGTGTTTTCACGCACCTCCCATATCTTCCGCTATCTCGCTCTGTTTTCGCGCACGTCTCAGAGCTTCTCCTATATTGGTATATTTTCGCGCACCTCCCATAGCTTCCCATATATCGCTGTGTTTTCACCGGCCTCTCAAACATTCCCCTATATCGCTGTATTTTCGCGCACCTCTCATAGCTTCCCCTATGTCGCTGTGATCACGTGCACCTCTCATCAATTCCCCTGTATCGCTCTGCTTTCACGCACCTCTCATAGCTTCCCCTATATCGCCCTGTTTTCATGTGCCTCCTACAGTTTCCCATATATCGCAGTGTTTTTGTACACCTATCATAGCTTCCCATATATTGCCATGTTTTCGCACTCCTCTCATACCTTCTCCTATATTGCCCTGTTTTCACGCACCTCCTATAGTTTCCTCTATATCGCTGTGTTTTCGCGCACCTCTCATACCTTTCCCTACATTGTTGTGTTTTTGTGCACCTCGCATACCTTCCCCTATATCAGTGTTTTCACGCACCTGATGTACCGTCCCCTATATGCTGCGTTTTCTTGCACCTCTCATTGCGTCCCCTATATCGATGTGATCTCATGCACCTCTCACAACTTCCACTATATCGCCCTGTTTACACGCACCTCCCGTAGCTTCCCATATATTGCGATGTTTTCGCACACCTCTCATAGTTTCCCCCAAATTGCTGTTTTTCGCGCACCTCTCATAACTTATGCTACTTCGCTGTGTTTTCACGCACCTCTCGTAGCTTTTCCTATATCGATGTGTTTTTGCATACCTCTCATACCTTCGCCTATAACGCCGTGTTTTCACGCACCTCTCGTAGCTTTTCCTATATCGATGTGTTTTTGCATACCTCTCATACCTTCGCCTATAACGCCGTGTTTTCACGCACCTCCCATAGCCTCCCATATATCGCTGTGTTTTCACCGGCCTCTCATACATTGCCCTATATCGCTGTGTTTTCGCGCACCTCTCATAGCTTCCCCTATATCACCCTGTTTTCACGCACCTCCTATAACTTCCCATATATCGCAGTGTTTTTGCACACCTATCATAGCTTCCCATATATTGCCATGTTTTCGCACACCTCTCATACCTTCTCCAATATCGTCGTGTTTTCACGCAACTCCCATAGCTTCCCCTATATCGCTGTGTTTTCGTGCACCACACATAACGTCCCCTATATAGCTGTGTTTTCGCTCACATCTCGTAACTTCCCCTGTATTGCTGTGTTTTCGCGCACCTCTCCTACCTTCAACGATATCGCTGTGTTTTCGTGCACGTCCCATACCTTCTCAGATATTGCTGTGTTTCGTGCACCTTCCGTAGCTTCCCCTATATTGCTGTGTCTTTGCATACATCTCATACCTTCTGCTGTATCGATGTGTTTTCGCACACCTCTCATTGATTCCCCTATATCGCTGTGTTATCACGCACGTCTCAGAGCTTCCCCTATATTGCTGTGTTTTCGCGCATATCGCATAGCTTCCCCTATATTGCCGTGTTTCTGCGCACCTCTCATATATTCCCCTATAGCGCTGTTTTTTTGTGCAACTCTCATAGTTTTTCCAAAATCTGTGTTTTCGTGCACCTCTCATACATTCCACTATATCGCTGAGTTTTTGCGCCTCTGTTGTAGATTCACCATATCGATGTCTTTTCGTGCACCTCTCATACCTTCCCCTGTATTGCCGTGTTTTCACGCACCTCCCATAGCTTCCCATATATCGCTGTGTTTTCACTGGCCTCTCATACCTTCCCATATATCGCTGTGTTTTCGCGCACCTCTCATACCTTTCCCTATATCGTTGTGCTTTTGTGCACCTCGCATACCTTCCCCTATATCACTGTGTTTTCACGCACCTCGCATATCTACCCCTATATCACTATGTTTTCACGCACCTGATGTACCGTCTCTTATATTGCTGCGTTTTCTCGCACCTCTCATTGCGTCCCTTATATCGATGTGATTTCATGCACCTCTGACAACTTCCCCTATATCGCCCTGTTTACATGCACCTCCCGTAGCTTCCCATATATTGCGATGTTTTCGCACACCTCTCATAGTTTCCCCCAAATTGCTGTGTTTTCGCGGACCTCTCATAACTTACTCTACTTCGCTGTGTTTTCCCGCACTAGTAGCTTCCCTTATATCGATGTGCTTTTGCGCACCTCTCATACCTTCGCCTATAACGCCATGGTTTTCACGCACCTCCCATCGCTTCCCATATATTGCTGTGTTTTCACCGGCCTCTCATACAATCCCCTATATCGCTGTGTTTTCGTGCACCTCTCATAGCTTCCCCTATGTCGCTGTGATCATGTGCACCTCTCATCAATTCCCCTGTATTGCTCTGCTTTTGCGCACCTCTCATAACTTCCCCTATATCACTGTGTTTTCAAGCACCTGGCATATCTACCCCTATGTCACTGTGTTATCACGCGCCTGATATACTGTCCCCCACTTTGCTGCGTTTTCGCACCTCTCATCGCGTCCCCCATATCAATGTGATCTCGTGCACCTCTCACAACTTCCCCTATATTGCCCTATTTTCACGCGCCTCCCATAGCTTCCCATGTATCGCAGTGTTTTCGCTCACCTCTCGTAGCCTCCCATATATTGCGATGTTTTCGCACACCTCTCATAGCTTCCCCTATATCGCCCTGTTTTCATGCGCCTCCTATAGCTTCCCATATATCGCAGTGTTTTTGCACACCTATCATAGCTTCCCATATATTGTCACGTTTTCGCACACCTCTCATACCTTCTCCTATATTGCCGTGTTTTCACGCAACTTCGATAGCTTCCCCTATATCGCTGTTTTCTAGCACCTCTCATACATTCCCCTACATCGCCGTGTTTTCGTGCAACGCTTATACCTTCCCCTATATCGCCGTGTTTTCGCACACCACTCATAACTTCCACTATATAGCACCTCCCACAGCTTCTCCTATATCACTGTGTTTTCGCACACCTGTCATAGCTTCCTCTATATCGCTGTGTTTTCCCGCACCTCTCATATATTCCACTATATCACTGTGTTTCCGCGCACGTCCCATACCTTCCCGTATATTGCCGTGTTTTCACGCAACTCCCATAGCTTCCCCTCCATTGCTGTTTCCTCACGCACCTCTCATACCTTCAACTATATCGCTGTGTTCTCGCGCACGTCCCATACTTTCCCAAATATTGCTGTGTTTTCACGCACCTCCTATAGCTTCCCCTATATTGCTGTGTTTCCGTGCTCATCTCATACCTTCTGCTGTATTGCTGGGTTTTCGCACACCTCTCATAACTTCCCCTATATTGCCTTGTTTTCACGCACGTCTCAGAGCTTCCCTTATATTGCTATGTTTTCGCGCACCTCCCATAGCTTCCCCGCTATCGCTGTGTTTCCTTTTCCCTCTCATACCTTCACCTAATTGTCTGTGTTTTCGCGCACCTACCATAGCTTCCCATATATCGTCGTGTTTTTGTGCACCTCTTATAAAGTTCCCTATAACGCTATTGCTGTGTTTTGGCATATCTCCCATAGCTTTCGCTATATAGCTGTGTTCTCGCGCTCCTCTGATAGCTTCCACTATATCGATGTGATCTCATGCACGTCTCACAACTTCCCTTATATCGCCCTGTTTTCACGCACCTCCCGTAGCTTCAAACGTATCGCAGTGTTTTCGCGCACCTCTCATAGCTTCCCATATATTGCGATGTTTTTGCACACCTCTCATAGTTTCCCCCAAATCGCTGTGTTTTCGCGCACCTCTCATAAATTCCCTTACTTCGCTGTATTTTCGCGCACCGCTCGTAGCTTCCCCTATATCGATGTGTTATCGCGCACCTCTCATACCTTCGCCTATAACGCCGTGCTTTCACACACCTCCGATATCTTCCCATATATCGTTGTGTTTTTGCGTGCCTCTCATACCTTCCTCTATATCGCTGTGTTCTCACGCTCCTCTGATAGCTTCCACTATACTGCTGTGTTTTGGCGCACCTCCCCTAGCTTCCCCTATATCGCTGCTTTTTTGCTCATTTCTCATAGATTTGACTATACCGCCATGTTTTTGCGCACCTCTCATAAGTTTCCCTTTGTACCTGAGCTGTTCCTCATCTCTCATACCTTCTCCTATATCGCCCTGTTTTCGCAGACCTCCTATAGTTTCCTCTCTATATCGCTGTGTTTTCGCGCACCTCTCATACCTTTCCCTGTATCGTTGTTTTTGTGCACCTCGCATACCTTCCCCTATATCACTGTGTTTTAACGCACCTGATGTACCGTCCCCTATATCGCTGCGTTTTCGCGCAACCCTCATTGCGTCCCCTATATCGATGTGATCTCATACACCTGTCACAACTTCCCCTATATTGCTGTGTTTTCGTGCACCTCTCATACATTCTCCTACAGCGCCATATTTTCGCATAACTCTCCTACCTTCAACGATATCGCTGTGTTTTCGCGCATGTCCCATACCTTCCCATATATTGCTGTGTTTTCATGCACCTTCCATAGCTTCCCCTATATTGCTGTGTTTTTGCGCACATCTCATACCTTCTGCTGTATCGATGTGTTTTCGCACACCTCTCATTGCTGCCCCTATATCGCTGTGTTTTCACGCACGTCTCAGAGCTTCCCCTATATTGCTGTTTTTTCGCGCATATCCCATAGCTTCCCATCTATCGCTGTGTTTTCGCTTCCCTCTCATACCTTCACATAAATCGCTGTGTTTAAGCACATCTCCCATAGCTTCCCCTATATCGCCGTGTTTTCACGCACCTCTCATATATTCCCCTGTAGCGCTGTGTTTTCGCGAACTTCTCATAGCTTTCCCAAAATCTCTGTGTTTTCGTGCACCTCTCATACATTCCACTATATTGCTGTGCTTTTGCGCACCTGTCGTAGTTTCCCCATATCCATGTGTTTTCGCGCACCTCCCATACCTTCCCCTGTATTGCAGTGTTTTCACCACCTCCCATAGCTTCCCATATATCGCTGTGTTTTCACCGGCCTCTCATACCTTCCACTATATTGCTGTGTTTTCGTGCACCTCTTGTAGCTTCCCCTATATCGTCATGTTTTCGCACACCTCGCATTGCTTCCCCTACATCATTGTGTTTTCGCGCACCTCTCATACCTTCAAATATATCGATGTGTTTTCGCGCACATCTCAAACCTTCCCCTATATCACTGCGTTTTCATGCAACTCTCATTACTTCCCCCATATCACTGTCTTTTTGCGTACCTCTCATATCTTCCCTTATATCGCCGTGTTTTCGCAGACCTCTCATAAATTCCCCTATATCGCTGTGTTTTGACGCACCTCCCATAGCTTCCCATATATCGCTGTGTTTTCATGCACATCCCATAGCTTCCCCTACATCACTGTGTTTTTGCGCACCTCGCATACCTTCCCCTATATTGCCATGTTTTCACGCACCTCCCATAGCTTGCCATGTATCACTGTGTTTTTATGTGCCCCTCATACCTTCCCCTATATCGCTCTGTTTTCGCGCACCTCTTATAGCTCCCCCTAAATTGCTGTGTTTTCGCGCACCTCTTATAACTTCCCCTATATAGCTGTGTTTTCGCTGACCTCTCATACATTTCCCAATATCGTTGTGTTTTTGCGCATCTCTCATATCTTCCCCTATATCATTTTTTATTCACGCACCTGATATACCGTCCCCTATATCGCTGCGTTTTCGCAGACCTCTCATCGTGTCCCCTATATCTGACGTGATCTCGTGCACCACTCAGCAATTCCCCTGTATCGCACTGCTTTCACGCACATCCCATAGCTTCCCCTACATCGTACTGTTTTAGCGCACCTCTCACAACTTCCGCTATATTGCCCGGTTTTCACGCGTCTCCCATAGCTTCCCTTATATCGCAGTGTTTTCTAGCACCTCTCATAGCTTGTCATATATTGCGATGTTTTCGCACCCCTCTCATAGTTTCCCCTAAATTGCTGTGTTTTCGCGCACCTCTCATAGCTTCCCCTATATCGATGTGTTTTCGCGCATCTCTCATACCTTCCCCTATATCGCCGTGTTTTCACACACCTCCCATAGCTTCCCATATATCGCTGTGTTTTCACCGGCCTCTCATAAATTCCACTATATCGCTGTGTTTTCACCGGCCTCTCATAGATTCCCCTATATCGCTGTGTTTTCGTGCACCTGTCATAGCTTCCCCCATATCACTGTCTTTTCGCGCACCTCTCATACCTTCCCCTATATCGCCGTGTTTTTGCGCAGCTCTCATACATTCTCCTGCATCGCCGTGTTTTCGTGCACCACTCATAACTTCAACTATATCGCTGTGTTCTCGCGCACATCCCATACTTGCCCAAATATTGCTGTGTTTTCGCACACCTCATAGCTTTCCCTATATTGCTGTGTTTCTGTACACATCTCATACCTTCTGCCGTGTCGCTGTGTTTTCGCACACCTCCCATATCTTCCCCTATATCGCTCTGTTTTCGCGCACGTCTCAGAGCTTCCCCTACAGGGCTTAATTAGGAAGGGGAAAAAAGATTATGAGAGAAAACTGGCAGGGAACATAAAAACGGACTGTAAAAGCTTTTATAGATATGTAAAAAGGAAAAGACAGGTAAAGACAAATGTAGGTCCCCTGCAGACAGAAACAGGTGAATTGATTATGGGGAGCAAGGACATGGCAGACCAATTGAATAATTACTTTGGTTCTGTCTTCACTAAGGAGGACATGAATAATCTTCCAGAAATAGTAGGGGACAGAGGGTCCAGCGAGATGGAGGAACTGAGCGAAATACATGTTAGTAGGGAAGTGGTGTTAGGTAAATTGAAGGGATTGAAGGCAGCTAAATCCCCAGGGCCAGATGGTCTGCATCCCAGAGTGCTTAAGGAAGTAGCCCAAGAAATAGTGGATGCATTAGTGATAATTTTTCAAAACTCGTTAGATTCTGGACTAGTTCCTGAGGATTGGAGGGTGGCTAATGTAACTCCACTTTTTAAAAAGCAGGGAGAGAGAAACCGGGGAATTATAGACCGGTTAGCCTAACGTCGGTGGTGGGGAAACTGCTGGAGTCAGTTATCAAGGATGTGATAAGAGCACATTTGGAAAGCGGTGAAATGATCGGACAAAGTCAGCATGGATTTGTGAAAGGAAAATCATGTCTGACGAATCTCATAGAATTTTTTGAGAATGTAACTAGTAGAGTGGATAGGGGAAAACCTGTGGATGTGGTATATTTGGATTTTCAGAAGGCTTTTGACAAGGTCCCACACAGGAGATTAGTGTGCAAACTTAAAGCACATGGTATTGGGGGTAAGGTATTGGTGTGGGTGGAGAGTTGGTTAGCAGACAGGAAGCAAAGAGTGGGAATAAACGGGACCTTTTCAGAATGGCAGGCGGTGACTAGTGGGGTACCGCAAGGCTCAGTGCTGGGACCCCAGTTGTTTACAATATATATTAATGACTTGGATGAGGGAATTAAATGCAGCATCTCCAAGTTTGCGGATGACACGAAGCTGGGGGGCAGTGTTAGCTGTGAGGAGGATGCTAAGAGGATGCAGGGTGACTTGGATAGGTTGGGTGAGTGGGCAAATTCATGGCAGATGCAATTTAATATGGATAAATGTGAAGTTATCCACTTTGGTGGCAAAAATAGGAAAACAGATTATTATCTGAATGGTGGCCGATTAGGAAAAGGGGAGGTGCAATGAGACCTGGGTGTCATTATACACCAGTCATTGAAAGTGGGCATGCAGGTACAGCAGGCGGTGAAAAAGGCGAATGGTATGCTGGCATTTATAGCGAGAGGATTCGAGTACAGGAGCAGGGAGGTACTACTGCAGTTGTACAAGGCCTTGGTGAGACCACACCTGGAGTATTGTGTGCAGTTTTGGTCCCCTAATCTGAGGAAAGACATCCTTGCCATAGAGGGAGTACAAAGAAGGTTCAGCAGATTGATTCCTGGGATGGCAGGACTTTCATATGAAGAAAGACTGGATGAACTGGGCTTGTACTCGTTGGAATTTAGAAGATTGAGGGGGGATCTGATTGAAATGTATAAGATCCTAAAGGAATTGGACAGGCTAGATGCAGGAAGATTGTTCCCGATGTTGAGGAAGTCCAGAACGAGGGGCCACAGTTTGAGGATAGAGGGGAAGCCTTTTAGGACCGAGATTAGGAAAAACTTCTTCACGGAGAGAGTGGTGAATCTGTGGAATTCTCTGCCACAGGAAGCAGTTGAGGCCAGTTCATTGGCTATATTTAAGAGGGAGTTGGATATGGCCCTTGTGGCTACGGGGGTCACGGGGTATGGAGGGCAGGCTGGGGCGGGGTTCTGAGTTGGATGATCATCCATGATCATAATAAATGGCGGTGCAGGCTCGAATGGCCGAATGGCCTACTCCTGCACCTATTTTCTATGTTTCTATGTTTCTATATTGCTGTGTTTCCGCGCTCCCCTCCATAGCTTCCCCTCTATTGCTGTGTTTAAGTTTCCTTGTCATACCTGCACCTAAATCGCTGTGTTTTCGCGCACCTACCATAGCTTCCCATATATCACCCTGTTTTTGCGCACCTCTCATAAATTCCCCTATAGCGCTGTGTTTTCGTGCACCTCTCATAGCTTCCTCTATATCGCTGTGTTTTCCCGCACTTCCCATAGCTTCCCCAATATCATTGTGTTTTCGCGCACCTCTCATACCTTCCCCTATATCGCTGTGTTTTCGCTCACCTCTTATAGCTTCCCCTATTTCGCCGTGTTTTCGTGCACCTCTCATATCTTCTACTATATCACTGCATTTCCATGCATGTCCCATACCTTCCCGTATATTGCTGTGTTTCCGTGCACCTCCCATACCTTCCGCGATATCACTGTTTTCGCGCAGATCTCATAGCTTACCCTATATCGTTGTGTTTTCGTGCACCTCTCATTCCTTCCCCTATACCGCTGTGGTTTTGCTCACCTCTGATAGCTTTGCCTGTATCGCAGTGTTCTCGCGCACCTCTCATACCTTCACATAAATCGCCGTGATTCGCGCACCTCCCATAGTTTCCCCTATATTGCTGTATTTTCTCACACCTCTCATACCTTCCCCATTCTCACTCTGTTTTCATGCACCTCCTATAGCTTCCCATATATCGCTGTCTTTTTGCGCAGCTCTCATACCTTCCACTATACCGCTGCGTTTTCACGCACCTCTCGTAGTTTCCCCTATATCGCCGTGTTGTCATGCACGTCCCATACCTTCCCCTCTATCACTGTGTTTTCGCGCATCTTTCATAGCTTTCCATATATTGCAATGTTTTCGCGCACCTCTCATAGCTTCCCTCAAATCGCTGTGTTTTCGCGCACCTCTGATAGCTTCCCCTATATTGCTGTATTTTTGCTCACATCTGATAGCTTTGCCTATATCGCCGTTTTCTCGCACACCTCCCATTACTTCCATTTTTTAGCTGAGTTTTCTCTCATCTCTCATACATTCCCCTATATCGACATGTTTTCACGCACCTCTCATACCTTCACGTATATCGCCCTGTATTCGCGCACCTCTCATAGCTTCCCCTATATCGCTGTGTTTTCGCTCACCTCTCATAGCTTCCCCTATATCATCGTGTTTTCGTGCGTATCTCATATCTTCCCCTACATCGCTGTGTTATCAATCAGCTCACATAACTTCCCCTATATTGCTCTGTTTTCACGCACTCCCATAGCTTCCCATCTGTCGCTGTGCTCTCGTGCATCTCTCATCACTTCCTCTATATCGCCCTGTTTTCACAGACCTCCCATAGCATCCCATTTTTCTCCGTGTTTTCGCGCACCTCTCATAGCTTCCCATATATTGCAATATTTTCGTGCACCTCTCATAGATTCCCCCAAATCGATGTGTTTTTGTGCACCTCTCATACCTTCTCCTATATCGCCGTGTTCTGGCGTACCTCACATAGCTTCCCCTACATCGTTATGTGTTCGTGCACCTCTCATACCTTCTCCTATATCGCCGTGCATTCACGCACCTCCCATAGAATCCCCATACTGCTGTGTTTTCTCACACCTCTCATAACTTCCCCTTTCTCGCTCTGTTTTCGTGCACCTCCCATAGCTTTCCCTATATCGATGTGTTTTCGCGCAGCTCTCATAACTTCCCCTATATCGCTGTGATTTGCTCACCTCTCATAGCTTTGCCTATATCACCGTGTTCTTGCGGACCTCTCATACCTTCCCCTTTTTAGCTGAGTTTTCGCTCATCTCTCATAACTTCCCCTATATTGACGTGTTTTCAGGCATCTCTCATACCTTCACGTATATCGCCGTATTTTTGCGCACCTCCCATAGCTTCCCCTATATCACTGTGTTTTCACAAAACCTCGCATAGCTTCTGCTATATCACTGAGTTTTTGTGCACCTCTCATATCTTACCCTATATCGCTGTGTTATCAAACAGCTGTCATAGCTTCCCCTATATTGCTCTGTTTTCACGCACCTCCCATAGCTTCCCCATGTCGCTGTGCTCTCGTGCACCTCTCATCACATCCCCTATATCGCCCTGTTTTCACGGACCTCCCATAGCTTCCCATTTTTCACCGTATTTTCGCGCACCTCTCGTAGCTTCTTACATATTGCAATGTTTTCGCGCACCACTCATAGATTCCCCCAAATCGTCGTGTTTTTGCACACCTCTCATAGCTTCCCCTATATTGCCGTGTTCTGGCGCACCTCGCATAGCTTCCCCAACATCGCTATGTTTTCCCGCACCTCTTATACCCTCTCCTATATCGCTGTGTTTTCACACACCTCGCACAGCTTCCCCTATATTGCTGTGTTTTCTCATACCTCTCATACCTTCCCCTATATCACTCTGTTTTCGTGCACCTCCCATACTTCCCACATATCGCTGTGTTCTCGTGCACCTCTCATAGATTTCTATACATTGCAATATTTTCGTGCACCTCTCATAGCTTCCCCCAAATTGCTGTGTTTTCGTGCACCTCTGATAGCTTCCCATATATCGCTGTGTTTTCGTGCACCTCTCATAGCTTCCCCTATATTGCTCTGTTTTCCCGCACCTCCCATAGTTCCGCTATATCACTGTTTTCGCGCAGCTCTCATAGCTTACCCTATATTGCTGTGTTTTGGTGTATCTCTCATAGCTTCCGCTATATTACTATGTTTTTGCGTGCCTCTCATACCTTATCTATATCGCTGTGTTCTCGTGCACCTCTGATAACTTCCATTACATTGCTGTGTTTTGGTGCACCTCCCATAGCTTCCCCTATATCGCTGTTTTTTTGCTCATTTCTCATAGCTTTGACTATATCGCCATGTTTTTGCGCACCCCTCATAAGTTTCCCTTTATACCTGAGTTTTTGCTCATCTCTCATACCTTCTCCTATATTGCAGTGTTTTCGCGCATCTCCTATATCTTCCTCTATATCGCTGTGTTTTCGCGCACCTGTCATACCTTCCCCTATATCACTGTGTTTTCAAGCAGCTCGCATATCTACCCCTATATCACTGTGTTTTCACGCAGCTGATATACCACCCCTATATCGCTGCACTTTTGTGCACCTCTCATCGCGTCCCCTATATCGATGTGATCTCGTGCAACTCTCACAACTTCCCCTATATCACTCCGTTTTCACGCGCCTCCCATAGCTCCCATAGCTTTCGGGAACCTCCCATATCTTCCCCTATATTGATATGTTTTCACGCACCTCTCATCCCTTCCCCTATATCGTTATGATTCTGAGCACCTCCCATAGCTTCCCCTATATCACTGTATTTTCAGTCACCTCTCATAGCTTCCCATATATCGCCCTGTTTTCGCTCACCAGTCATATATTCCCCTACATCGCCGTGTATCTGCGCACCTCTCATATCTTCCCCTACATCGCGGTGTTATCGTGCACCTCTCATAGCTTCCCCTATATCGCTCTGTTTTCGCGCACTTCTCATACATTCCCCTGTATCGCTGTGTTTTTGCTCACCTCTCATAGCGGCCACTATATCGCCGTGTTTTCTCGCAGCTCTCATACCTTCCCCTATATTGCTGTGTTTTAGCACCTTCCATAGCTTCCCCTATGTCGCTGTGCTCTTGTGCACCTCTCACTTCCGCTATATCGCTCTGCTTTTGCGCACCTCTCATAGCTTCCCCCATATCACTGTCTTTTCGCACACCTCTCATACCTTCCCCTATATCGCTGTGTTTTCGCGCACCTCTCATAGCTTCCCCTATACTGCTGTGTTTTCCCGCACATCCCATAGCTTCCCTTATATCACCGTGTTTTCGCGCAGCTCTCATACATTCTCCTACATCGCCGTGTTTTCGCGCACCACTCATACCTTCAACTATATCGCTGTGTTCTTGCGCATGTCCCATACTTTCCCAAATATTGCTGTGTTTTCGCACACCTCATAGCTTCCCCTATATTGTTGTGTTCCTGTGCACACCTCATACCTTCTGCTGTGTCGCTGTGTTTTTGCACACCTCCCATGTCTTCCCCTATATCGCTCTGTTTTCGCGCATGTCTCAGAGCTTCCCCTATATTGCTGTGTTTTCGCGCTCCCCCCATAGCTTCCCCTCTATCGCTGTGTTTGTTTCCCTGTCATACCTTCACTTAAATCGCTGTGTTTTCACGCACCTACCATAGCTTCTTATATATCGCCGTGTTTTTGTGCACCTCTCATAAATTCCCCTATAGTGCTGTGTTTTCCCGCACCTCCCATAGCTTCCCCAATATCATTGTGTTTTCGCGCACCTCTCATACCTTCCCCTATATCGCTGTGTTTTCCCTCACCTCTTATAGCTTCCCCTATTTTGTCATGTTTTCGTGCACCTCTCATATCTTCTACTATATCACTGCATTTCCACGCACATCCCATACCTTCCCGTATATTGCTGTGTTTCCGCGCACCTCCCATAGCTTCCCATATATCGCTGTGTATTGGCGCACCTCCCATAGCTTCTGCTATATCACTGTTTTCACGCAGATCTCATAGCTTACCCTATATCGTTGTGTTTTTGCGCACCTCTCATTCCTTCCCCTATATCGCTGTGGTTTTGCTCACCTCTGATAGCTTTGCCTGTATCACAGTGTTCTCACGCACCTCTCATACCTTCACGTATATCGCCGTGATTCGCGCACCTCCCATAGCTTCCCCTATATTGCTGTATTTTCTCACACCTCTCATACCTTCCCAATTCTCGCTCTGTTTTCATGCACCTCCTATAGCTTCCCATATATCGCTGTCTTTTCGCGCAGCTCTCATACCTTCCACTATATCGCTGCGTTTTCGCGCACCTCTCGTAGCTTCCCCTATATCGCCGTGTTCTCGGGCATCTCTCATAACTTCCCCTATATTGCGCTGTTTTCGTGAACCTCCTATACCTTCCCCTATATCACAGTTTTTTCGCGCACCTCCCATACCTTCCCCTCTATCGCTGTGTTTTCGCACACCTCTCATACCTTTCCACATATTGCAAAGTTTTCGCGCACCTCTCATAGCTTCCACCAAATCGCTGTGTTTTCGCGCACCTCTCATAGCTTCCACCAAATCGCTGTGTTTTCGTGCACCTCTCATAGCTTCACCTATATCGCTGGTTTTGCTCACCTCTCATAGCTTTGCCTATATCGCCATGTTCTCACGCACCTCTCACACCTTCCCCTTTTTAGTTGAGTTTTCGCTCATCTCTCATAACCTTCCCCTATATTGACGTGTTTTCATGCACCACTCATATCTTCACATATATCGCCGTGTTTTCATACACCTCCCATAGATTTCCCTATATCGCTGTGTTTTCGCGCACCTCCTAAGGCATCCCCTATATCGCTGTGTTTATGCGCACCTGTCATAACTTCCCCTATATCACCCTGTTTTCAGGCACCTCACATGCCGTCCCCTACATCGCTGCGTTTTCGTGCACCTCTCATCGCTTCCCCTATATTGACGTGTTTTCAAGCACCACTCATATCTTCACGTATATCGCCGTGTATTCCCACACCTCCCATAGCTTCCTCAATATCACTGTGTTATCGCGCACCTCTCATAGCATTCCTTCTATCGCTGTGTTCTCCTGCACATCTTATAGCTTTCCATGTATTGCAATGTTTTCTCGCACCTCTCATAGCTTCCCCCAAATCGCTGTGTTTTCGCACACCTCTCATAACTTCCCCAAATCGCTGTGTTTTCAGGCACCTCTCATAGCTACCTCTATATCAACATGTTTTCGCGCACCTCGCATAGGTTCACCTCCACCACTGTGTTTTCGTACACCTCTCATAGCCTCTCCATATATCGCCGTGCTTTCACGCACCTCACATAGCTTCCACTATATTGCTGTGCTTTCTCACACCTCTCATAGCATCCCCATTCTCGCTCTGTTTTCGTGCACCTCCCATAGCTTCCCATATATCGCTGCCTTTTAGCGCACCTCTCATACCTTCCCCTATATCGCTGTGTTTTCACGCACCTCCCATAGCTTCCCCTATATTGCTGTGTTTTCTCTCACCTCTCATAACTTCGCCTATATCGCTGAGTTTTCATGCACCTCCCATAGCATCCCCTACATCGCTGTGCTTTCGCGCCCCTCTGATAGCTTCCCCTATATTACTGTATTTTCGCGCACATCCCATAGCTTCCTCTATATCGCTGTGTTTTTGCACACCTCTGATACCTTCCCCTATATCGTTGTTTTTTCGCGCACCTCTCATACCTTCATCTATATCACTGTGTTTTCATGCACCTCGCATACCATCCCCTATTTCACTATGTTTTCACGCACCTGTCATCACTTCCCCTATATCGACGTGTTTTCAAGCACCACTCATAACTTCACGCATATCGCCGTGTGTTCGCGCACCCCTCATACCTTCCCCTATATCGCTGTGTTATCGTACACCTCTCAGAGCTTCCCCTCTATCGCAGTGTTCTCGTGCACCTCTCATAGTTTTCCATATATTGCAATGTTTTCGCACACCTCTCATAGCTTCGCCCATATCGCCGTGCTTTCGCACACCTCGCATAGTTTCCCCTATATCGCCGTCTTTTCACGCACCTCCCATACTTTCCATTCTATCGCTGTGTTTTCGCGCACCTCTCTTAGCTTGCCATATATTGCAATATTTTCGCGCACACCTGATAGCTTCCCCCAAATCGCGGTGTTTTCGCGCACCTCTCATAGCTTACCCTATATCACCTTGTTTTCACACACTGCTCATACCGTCCCCTATACCGCTGTGTTTTCACGCACCTCTCATCACTTCCCCTATATCGACGTGTTTTCAAGCACCACTCATAACTTCACGTATATCGCCGTGTGCTCGCGCACCTCCCAGAGATTCTCCTATATCATTGTGTTTTCGCGCACCTCCCAAGGCTTCCCCTATATCGCTGTGTTTTCACTCACCTCTCATAGCTTCCCCAATATCACCGTGTTTTTGCGCAAATGTCATATTTTCTCCTATATCGCTGTGTCATCAAGCAGCTCTCATAATTTCCCCTAGATTGCTCTGTTTTTACTCATCTCTTATAGCTTCCCCTACGTCGCTGTGCTCTCGTGCACCTCTCATCAGTTCCTCTATATCGCCGTGTTTTCACGGACCTCCCATAGATTCCCATTTTACGCCATGCTTTCGCACCCCTCTCATAGATTCCCCCAAATCGCTGAGTTTTTGCACACCTCTCATAGCCTCTCCTATATCACCGTGTTTTCGCGCACCTCGCATAGCTTCCCCTATATCGTTGTGTTTTTGCGCACATCCCATATCTTCCTATATATCGCTGTGTTTTTGCACACCTCTGATACCTTCCCCAATATCGTTGTTTTTTTCGCGCACCTCTCATACCTTCCCCTATATCGATGTGTTTTCAAGCACCACTCATAACTTCACGTATATCGCCGTGTGTTTGCGCACCTCCCAGAGATTCCCCTATATCACTGTGTTTTTGTGCACCTCTCATAGCTTCCCCTCTATCGCTGTGTTCTCGTGCACCTCTCATAGCTTTCCATATATTGCAATGTTTTCATGCACCTCTGATAGCTTCCCCCAAATAGCAGTGTTTTCGTGCACCTTTCATAGCTTCGCCCATATCGCAGTGTTTTCGCACAGCTCTCATAGCTTGCCATATATTGCAATGTGTTGGTGCACTTCTGATAGCTTCCGCCAAATCGCGGTGTTTTCGCGCACCTCTCATAGCTTCCCCTATATCACCCTGTTTTCGCGCACCTCGCATAGCTTTCCCTATATTGTTTTGTTTTCGCGCACCTCTCATACATGCCCCTTTCTCACTCTGAGTTATGAGAGCTGCTTGATGACACAGCGATACAGGAGAAGATAACTTCCCCCAGATGGCTCAGTTTTGACGCATCTCCCATAGCTTCCCCTATGTCACTGTGCTCTCGTGCGCCTCTCATCACTTCCCCTATATCGTCCTGTTTTCACGGACCTCCCATAGTTTCCCATTTTTCGCCGTGTTTTTGCGCCCCTCTCATAGGTTTCCCCAAATCGCTGTGTTTTTGTGCACCACTCATAGCTTCCCCTATATGGCCGTGTTCTGTCACACCTCGCATAACTTCCTCTACATCGCTATGTTTCCGCGCACCTCTCATAACTTCTCCTATATCGCTGTGCTTTCAAGCACCTCCCATTGCTTCCCCTATATTACTGTGTTTTCTCACACCTCTCATACCTTCCCCTTTCTCGCTGTGTTTTCGTGCACCTCCTGTAGCTTCCCATATATCGCTGTCTTTTCACGCAGCTCTCATAACTTCCAATATATAACTGCGTTTTCGCGCACCTCTCATAGCTTCCCCTATATTGCCTTGTTGTCATGCATGTCCCTTACCTTCCCCTCTATCACTGTGTTTTCGCGCATCTCTCATAGCTTCCCCCAAATCGCTGTGTTTTTGCTCACCTATGATAAGTTTGCCTATATCGCCGTTTTCTCACAAATCTCTCATACCTTCCATTTTTTAGCTGCGTTTTCTCTCATCTTTCATACATCCCCCTGTATCGATGTGTTTTCACGCACCTCTCATACCTTCACATATATCGCCCTGTATTCGCGCACCTCTCATAGCTTCCCCTATTTTGCTTTGTTTTCTCACACCTCTCATACCTTCCCCTTTCTCGCTGTGTTTTCGTGCACCTCCTATAGCTTCCCATATATCGCTGTCTTTTCGCGCAGCTCTCATACCTTCCAATATATAACTGCGTTTTCGCGCACCTCTCGTAGCTTCCCCTATATCGCCTTGTTGTCATGCATGTCCCTTACCTTCCCCTCTATCACTGTGTTTTCGAGCATCTCTCATAGCTTCCCCCAAATCGCTGTGTTTTTGCTCACCTATGATAAGTTTGCCTATATCGCCGTTTTCTCACAAATCTCTCATACCTTCCATTTTTTAGCTGCGTTTTCTCTCATCTTTCATACATTCCCCGATATCGACGTGTTTTAACGCACCTCTCATACCTTCACATATATCGCCCTGTATTCGTGCACCTCTCATAGCTTCCCCTATATCACCGTGTTTTCGTGCACATTTCATATCTTCCCCTACATCACTGAGTTATCAATCAGCTCACATAACTTCCCTTATATTGCTCAGTTTTCACGCACTCCCATAGCTTCCCCTCTGTCGCTGTGCTCTCGTGCACCTCTCATCACTTCCTCTATATCGCCCTGTTTTCATGGACCTCCCATAGCTTCCCATTTTTCGCCGTGTTTTCACGCCCCTCTCATAGATTCCCCTTTCTCGCTGTGTTTTCGTGCACCTCCTGTAGCTTCCCATATAGTCGCTGTCTTTTCGCGCAGCTCTCATACCTTCCAAAATATAACTGCATTTTCGCGCACCTCTCGTAGCTTCCCCATGTCGCCTTGTTGTCATGCACGTCCCATACCTTCCCCTCTATCGCTGTGTTTTCGCGCATCTCTCATAGCTTCCCCCAAATCGTTGTGTTTTCGTGCACCTCTGATAGCTTCCCCCATATCGCTGTGTTTTTGCGCAACTCGCATAGTTTCCCCTATATCGTTGTGTTTTCGCGCACCTCTAATACCTTCCCCTATATCGCTGTGTTTTTGCTCACCTCTCACAGCTTTGCCTATATCGCCGTGTTCTCGCGCACCTCTGATAGCTTCCCCAAAATCGCTGTGTTTTTGCGCACCTCGCATAGCTTCCCCTATATCGTTGTGTTTTCTCGCACCTCTCATACCTTCTCCTATGTCCCTGAGTTTTTGCTCACCTCTGATAGCTTTGCCTATATCGCAATTTTCTTGCACACATCTCATACCTTCCATTCTTTAGCTGAGTTTTCTCTCATCTCTCATACATTCCCCTATATCGACGTGTTTTCACGCACCTCTCATACCTTCACATATATCGCCCTGTATTCGCGTACCTCTCATAGCTTCCCATATATTGCTGTGTTTTCTCAGTCTTCTCATACCTTCCCCTTTCTCGCTGTGTTTTGGTGCACCTCCTATAGCTTCCCATATATCGCTGTCTTTTCGCGCAGCTCTCATACCTTCCAATATATAACTGCGTTTTCGCGCACCTCTTGTAACTTCCCCTATATCGCCTTGTTGTCATGCACGTCCCATACCTTCCCCTCTATCGCTGTGTTTTCGTGCATCTCTCATAGCTTCCCTCAAATCGCTGTGTTTTTGCTCATCTCTGATAACTTTGCTTAAATCGCCGTTTTCTTGCACACCTCTCATACCTTCCATTTTTTACCTGAGTTTTCTCTCATCTCTCATACATTCCCCGATATCGACGTGTTTTAACGCACCTCTCATACCTTCACATATATCGCCCTGTATTCGCGCACCTCTCATAGCTTCCCCTATATCACCGTGTTTTCGTGCACATTTCATATCTTCCCCTACATCACTGAGTTATCAATCAGCTCACATAACTTCCCTTATATTGCTCAGTTTTCACGCACTCCCATAGCTTCCCCTCTGTCGCTGTGCTCTCGTGCACCTCTCATCACTTCCTCTATATCGCCCTGTTTTCACGGACCTCCCATAGCTTCTCATTTTTTGCCGTGTTTTCATGCCCCTCTCATAGATTCCGCTTTCTCGCTGTGTTTTCGTGCACCTCCTGTAGCTTCCCATATATCGCTGTCTTTTCGCGCAGCTCTCATACCTTCCAAAATATAACTGCATTTTCGCACACCTCTCGTAACTTCCCCATATCGCCTTGTTGTCATGCACGTCCCATACCTTCCCCTCTATCGCTGTGTTTTCGCGCATCTCTCATAGCTTCCCCCAAATCGTTGTGTTTTCGTGCACCTCTGATAGCTTCCCCTATATCGCTGTGTTTTTGCGCAACTCGCATAGTTTCCCCTATATCGTTGTGTTTTCGCGCACCTCTAATACCTTCCCCTATATCGCTGTGTTTTTGCTCACCTCTCACAGCTTTGCCTATATCGCCGTGTTCTCGCGCACCTCTGATAGCTTCCCCTATATCGCTGTGTTTTTGCGCACCTCGCATAGCTTCCCCCATATCGTTGTGTTTTCTCGCACCTCTCATACCTTCTCCTATGTCCCTGAGTTTTTGCTCACCTCTGATAGCTTTGCCTATATCGCCATTTTCTTGCACACATCTCATACCTTCCATTCTTTAGCTGAGTTTTCTCTCATCTCTCATACATTCCCCTATATCGACGTGTTTTCACGCACCTCTCATACCTTCACATATATCGCCCTGTATTCGCGCACCTCTCATAGCTTCCCCTATATTGCTGTGTTTTCTCAGTCCTCTCATACCTTCCCCTTTCTCGCTGTGTTTTGGTGCACCTCCTATAGCTTCCCATATATCGCTGTCTTTTCGCGCAGCTCTCATACCTTCCAATATATAACCGCGTTTTCGCGCACCTCTTGTAACTTGCCCTATATCGCCTTGTTGTCATGCACGTCCCATACCTTCCCCTCTATCGCTGTGTTTTCGTGCATCTCTCATAGCTTCCCTCAAATCGCTGTGTTTTTGCTCACCTCTGATAAGTTTGCCTAAATCGCCGTTTTCTTGCACACCTCTCATACCTTCCATTTTTTACCTGAGTTTTCTCTCATCTCTCATACATTCCCCTATATTGACGTGTTTTAACGCACCTCTCATACCTTCACATATATCGCCCTGTATTCGCGCACCACTCATAGCTTCCCCTATATCACCGTGTTTTCGTGCACATCTCATATCTTCCCCTACATCGCTGAGTTATCAATCAGCTCACATAACTTCCCCTATATTGCTCAGTTTTCACGCACTCCCATAGCTTCTCCTCTGTCGCTGTGCTCTCGTGCACCTCTCATCACTTCCTCTATATCGCCCTGTTTTCATGGACCTCCCATAGCTTCCCATTTTTCGCCGTGTTTTCGCGCCCCTCTCATAGATTCCCCTTTCTCGCTGTGTTTTCGTGCACCTCCTGTAGCTTCCCATATATCGCTGTCTTTTTGCGCAGCTCTTATACCTTCCAAAATACAACTGCATTTTCGCGCACCTCTCGTAGCTTCCCCATATCGCCTTGTTGTCATGCACGTCCCTCTATCGCTGTGTTTTCGCGCATCTCTCATAGCTTCACCCCTATCGCAGTGTTTTCGCACAGCTCTCATAGCTTGCTATATATTGCAATGTGTTAGTGCACTTCTGATAGCTTCCCCCAAATCGCGGTGTTTTCGTGCACCTCTCATAGCTTCTGCTATATCATCCTGTTTTCGCGCACCTCGCATAGCTTTCCCAATATCGTTTTGTTTTCGCGCACCTCTCATACATGCCCCTTTCTCGCTCTGAGTTATGAGAGCTGCTTGATGACACAGCGATGTCACTGTGCTCTCGTGCGCCTCTCATCACTTCTTCTATATCATCCTGTTTTCACGGACCTCCCATAGTTTCCCATTTTTCGCCGTGTTTTCGCGCCCCTCTCATAGGTTCCCCCAAATCGCTGTGTTTTTGCGCACCACTCATAGCTTCCCCTGTATGGCCGTGTTCTGGCACACCTCGCATAACTTCCTCTACATTGCTATGTTTCCGCGCACCTCTCATAATTTCTCCTATATCGCTGTGCTTTCAAGCACCTCCCATTGCTTCCCCTATATTACTGTGTTTTCTCACACCTCTCATACCTTCCCCTTTCTCGCTGTGTTTTCGTGCACCTCCTATAGCTTCCCATATATCGCTGTCTTTTCGCGCAGCTCTCATAACTTCCAATATATAACTGCGTTTTCGCGCACCTCTCATAGCTTCCCCTATATCACCTTGTTGTCATGCATGTCCCATACCTTCCCCTCTATCGCTGTGTTTTCGTGCATCTCTGATAGCTTCCCCCAAATCGCTGTGTTTTTGCTCACCTCTGATAACTTTGCCTAAATCGCCGTTTTCTTGCACACCTCTCATACCTTCCATTTTTTACCTGAGTTTTCTCTCATCTCTCATATATTCCCCTATATTGACGTGTTTTAACACACCTCTCATACCTTCACATATATCGCCTTGTATTCGCGCACCTCTCATAGCTTCCCCTATATCACCGTGTTTTTGTGCACATCTCATATCTTCCCCTACATCGCTGAGTTATCAATCAGCTCACATAACTTCCCCTATATTGCTCAGTTTTCACGCACTCTCATAGCTTCCCCTCTGTCGCTGTGCTCTCATGCACCTCTCCTCACTTCCTCTAAATCGCCCTGTTTTCACGGACCTCCCATAGCTTCCCATTTTCCGCAGTGTTTTCGCGCCCCTCTCATAGATTCCCCTTTCTCGCTGTGTTTTCGTGCACCTCCTGTAGCTTCCCATATATCGCTGTCTTTTCGCTCAGCTCTCATACCTTCCAAAATATAACTGCATTTTCGCCCACCTCTCGTAACTTCCCCATATCGCCTTGTTGTCATGCACGTCCCATACCTTCCCCTCTATCGCTGTGGTTTTGCGCATCTCTCATAGCTTCCCCCAAATCGCTGTGTTTTCGTGCACCGCTGATAGCTTCCCCTATATTGCTGTGTTTTCACTCACCTCTCATAGATTCCCTTATATTGCTGCGTTTTCGCACTTCTCCCATAGCTTCCTCTATATCGCTGTGTTTTTGCGCACCTCTCATACCTTTCCCTATATCACTGTGTTTTCATGCACCTCTCATGCCGTCCCCTACATCGCCGCGTTTTCGCGCACCTCTCATCACTTCCCCTATATCGACGTGTTTTCAAGCACCACTCATACCTTCACGTATATCGCCGTGTTCCCGCACCTCCCATAGCTTCCCCTATATCACTGTGTTTTCGCGCACCTCTCATACCTTCCGCTATATCGCTGTGTTATCGCGCACCTCTCATAGCTTCCCTTCTATTGCTGGGTTCTCCTGCACCTCTCATAGCTTTCCATGTATTGCAATGTTTTCTCACACCTCTCATAGCTTCCCCCAAATTGCTGTGTTTTCTCGCACCTCTCATAGCTTCCCAAAATCGCTGTGTTTTCACGCACCTCTCATAGCTTCCCCTATATTGCTGTGTTTTCTCACACATCTCATACCTTCCGCTTTCTCGCTCTGTTTTCGTACACCTCCCATAGATTCCCGTATATCGCTGTCTTTTCACGCACCTCTCATACCTTCTCCTATATCGAAGGGTTTTCACGCACCTCTCATAGCTCCCCGTATATTGCTGTGTTTTCTCACACCTCTCATACATTCCCCTGTATCGCTTTGTTTTCGTGCACCTCCCATAGATTCCCATATATTGCTGTGTTTTCGCGTACCTCTCATGCCTTCCACTATATCGCTGTGTTTTCGTGAACCCCTCGTAGCTTCCCCTATATCGATGTTTTTTGGCGCACCTCTCATAACTTCGCCTATATCGCTGAATTTTCATGCATCTCCCATAGCTTCCTCTATATCGCTGTGTTTTTGCACACCTCTGATACCTTCCCCTATATCGTTGTTGTTTTTTCACATACCTCTCATACCATCCCCTATATCACTGTGTTTTCAAGCACCTCGCATACCTACACCTATATCACTGTGTTTTCACGCACCGCTCATACCGTCCCCTACATCGCTGTGTTTTCGCGCACCTCTCATAGCTTCCCCTAGATCGACGTGTTTTCAAGCACCACTCATACCTTCATGTATATTGCCGTGTGATCCCGCACCTCCCATAGCTTCCCCTATATCACTGTGTTTTTGCGCACCTCTCATACCTTCTGCTATATCGCTGTGTTATCGCGCACCTCTCATAGCTTCCCTTCTATCGCTGTGTTCTCGTGCACCTCTCATAGCTTTCCATGTATTGCAATATTTTCTCGCACCTCTCATAGCTTCCCCCAAATCGCTGTGTTTTCTCGCACCTCTCATAGCTTCCCCAAATCGCTGTGTTTTCAAGCACCTGTCATAGCTTCCCCTTTATTGCTGTGTTTTCTCACACCTCTCATACCTTCTCCTATATCGCCGTGTTTTCACGTACCTCCCATAGCTTCCCCTATATTGCTGTGATTTCTCACACCTCTCATACCTTCTCCTATATCTCTGTGTTTTCACGCATCTCTCATAGCATCCCTTATATTGCAGTGTTTTCTCACACCTCTCATACCTTCCCCTTTCCCGCTCTGTTTTCGTACACCTACCATAGCTTCCTATATATCGCTGTGTTTTCGTGCACCCCTCATACTTTCTCCTATATCGTCGTTTTCACGCACCTCTTATAGCTCTCCCTATATTGCTGTGTTTTCTCACACCTCTCATACCTGCCCCTGTACCCTTTTGTTTTCGTGCACCTCCCATAGCTTCCCATATATTGCTGTGTTTTCGCGTACCTCTCATGCCTTCCACTATATCGCTGTGTTTTCGTGCACCTCTCATAACTTCGCCTATATTGCTGAGTTTTCATGCACTTCCCATAGCATCCGCTACATCGCTGTGCTTTTGCCCCCCTCTGATAGCTTCTCCTATATAGCTGAATTTTCGTGCACCTCCTATAGCTTCCTCTATATCGCTGTGTTTTTGCACACCTCTGATACCTTCCCCTATATTGTTGTTTTTTTTCGGGCACCTCTCATACTATCCCCTATATCACTGTGTTTTCACGCACTGCTCATACCGTCCCCTACTTCGCTGTGTTTTCGCGCAATTCTCATCGCTTCCCCTATATCGATGTGTTTTCAAGCATCACTCATACCTTCACGTATATCGCCGTATGTTCCCGCACCCCCATACCTTTCCCTCTATCGCTGTGTTATCGCGCACCTCTCTTAGCTTCCCCTCTATCGCTGTGTTCTCGTGCACCTCTCATAGCTTTCCATATATTGCAATGTTTTCGCGCACTTCTGATAGCTTCCCCCAAATCGCAGTGTTTTCGCGCACCTCTCATAGATTCCCCCAAATCGCTGTGTTTTTGCGCACCTCTCATAGCTTCCCCTATATCGCCGTGTTCTGGCGCACCTCGCATAACTTCCCCTACATCGCTATATTTCCGCGCACCTCTTATCCCTTCCCCGATATCACTGTGATTTTGCGCACCTTCTATAGCTTCCCCTATATTGCTGTGTTTTCTCACACCTCTCATACCTTCCCCTTTCTCGTTCTGTTTTTGTGCACCTCCTATAGCTTCTCATATATCGCTGTCTTTTCGTGCAGCTCTCATACCTTCCAGTATATCGCTGCGTTTTCGCGCACCTCTTGTAGCTTCCCCATATCGCCGTGTTGTCATGCACGTCCCATACCTTCCCCTCTATCGCTGTGTTTTCACGCATTTCTCATAGCTTTCCATATATTGCAATTTTTTTGCCACCTCTCATAGCTTCCCCTATATCGCTGTGTTTTTGCTCACCTCGCATAGCTTCCCCTATATTGTGTTTTCACGCACCTCTCATACTTTCTCCTATATCGCTGTGTTTTTGCTCACCTCTGATAGCTTTGCCTTTATCGCCGTATTCTCGCACTCCTCTCATACCTTCCATTTTTTAGCTGAGTTTTCTCTCATCTCTCATACATTCCCCTGTATCGACGTGTTTTCATGTACCTATCATACCTTCACGTATATCGCCCTGTATTCGCGCACCTCTCATAGCTTCCCCTATATCACTGTGTTTTCGTGCACCTCCCAAGACTTCTCCTATATCGCTGTGTTTTCGCTCACCTCTCATAGTCTCCCCTATATCACCGAGTTTTCGCGCACATCTCATATCTTCCCCTACATCGCTGTGTTATCAAGCAACTCACATAACTTCCCTTATATTGCTCTGTTTTCCTGCACTCCCATAGCTTCCCCTCTGTCGATGTGCTCTCATGCACCTCTCATCGCTTCCTCTATATCACCCTGTTTTTACGCACCTCCCATAACTTCCCATTTTTCGCCGTGTTTTCGCGCACCTGTCATAGCTTCCCATATATTGCCGTGTTCTGGCGTACCTAGCATACCTTCTCCTTTCTCGCTCTGTTTTCGTGCACCTCCCACAGCTTCCCATATATCGCTGTGTTTTCGCGCACCTCTCATACCTTCCACTATATCGCTGTGTTTTCGCGCACCTCTCATAGCTTCCCCTATATCGCCGTGTTCTGGCATACCTCGCATAGCTTCCCCTACATTGCTATGTTTTCGCGTACCTCTCATATCTTCTCCTATATCGCTGGGCATTCACGCACCTCCCATAGCTTCCCCTATATTGCTGTGTATTCTCACACCTCTCATACCTTCCCCTTTCTCGCTCGGTTTTCGTGCACCTCCCATTGCTTTCACTATATCGATGTTTTTTCGCGCAGCTCTCATAACTTTCTCTATATCGCTGTGTTTTCGCACAGCTCGCATAGCTTCCGCTATATCGTTGCATTTTCGCGCACCTCTCATACCTTCCCCTATATCGCTGTGATTTGCTCATCTCTCATAGCTTTGCCTATATCGCCGTGTTCTTGCGCACCTCTCACTCCTTCCCCTTTTTAGCTGAGTTTTCGCTCATCACTCATACCTTCCCCTATATCGTGATGTCTTCACGCACCTCTCATAGCTCCTGTTATATCACCGTGTTTTCGCGCACCTCTCATATCTTCCCCTATATCGCTGTGTTATCAAACAGCTGTCATAGCTTCCCCTATATTGATCTGTTTTCACGGACCTCCCATAGCTTCCCTTTCGCCGTATTTTCGCGCACCTCTCATAGCTTCCTTCATATTGCGATGTTTTCGTGCACCACTCATATATTCCCCCAAATCGCTGTGTTTTTGTGCACCTCGCATAGCTTCCCCTACATCGCTATGTTTTCCCGCACCTCTCATAACTTCTCCTATATTGCTGTGTTTTCTCACACCTCTCATACCTTCCCCATATCGCTCTGTTTTCGTACACCTCCCATAGCTTCCCATATATCGCTGTGTTCTCGTGCACCTCTCATAGGTTTCTATACATTGCAATATTTTCACGCAGCTCTCATAGCTTCCGCCAAATCGCTGTGTTTTTGCGCACCTCTGATAGATTCCCGTATATCTCTGTGTTTTCGCGAACCTCCATAGCTTCCTCTATATCGCTGTGTTTTTGTGCACCTCTGATACCTTCCCCTATATCGTTGTGTTTTTGCGCATCTCTTATAACTTCCCCTATATAACTGTGTTTTCATGCACCTCTCATCGCTTCCCCTATATCGACGTGATTTCAAGCACTACTCATACCTTCACGAATTTCGCCGTGCATTCGAGCACCTCCCATAGATTCCCCTATATCACTGTGTTTTCGCGCACCTCTCGTACCTCCCCCTATATCGCCGTGTTTTCATGCACCTCTCATCCCTTGCCCGATATCACTGTGATTTTGCGCACCTCCCAAGGCTTCCCCTATATCGCTGTGTTTTCGCTCACCTCTCATATCTTCCCCTATATCACCATGTTTTCGTGCACATCTTGTATCTTCTCCGATATCGCTGTGTCATCAAGCAGCTCTCATAACTTCCCCATATTGCTCAATTTTCACGCATCTCCCATAACTTCCCCTATGTTGCTGTGCTCTCCTGCACCTCTCATCACTTCCTCTATATCGCCCTGTTTTCACGGACCTCCCATAGATTCCCAGTTTTCGCCGTGTTTTAGCGTGCCTCTCATAGCTTCCCCTATATCGCTGTGTTCTGGCGCACCTCGCATAACTTCACCTACATCGCTATGTTTCCGCACACCTCTCATATCCCTTCCCCGATATCACTGTGAGTTTGTGCACCTCCCATAGCTTCCCCTATATTGCTGTGTTTTCTCACACCTCTCATACCTTCCCCTTTCTCGCTCTGTTTTCGTGCACCTCCTATAGCTTCCCTTATATCGCTGTCTTTTCATGCAGCTCTCATACCTTCCACTATATCACTGCGTTTTCGCGCACCTCTCGTAGCTTCCCTTATATTGCCGTGTTTTCATGCATGTCCCATACCTTCTCCTCTATCGCTGTGTTTTCGCGCATCTCTCATAGCTTTCCATTTATTGCAATGTTTTCGCGCACCTCTCATAGCTTCCCCCAAATTGCTGTGTTTTCGCGCACCTCTGATAGCTTCCCCTATATCGTTGTGTTTTCGCGCACCTCTCATACCTTCCCTTATATCGCTGTGTTTTTGCTCACTTCTGATAGCTTTGCCTATTTCGCCGTTTTTCGCACACTTCTCATACCTTCTATTTTTTAGTTGAGTTTTCTCTCATCTCTCATACATTCCCCTATATTGAGGTGTTTTCACGCACCTCTTATACCTGCACGTGTATCGCCCTGTATTCGCGCACCTCTCATAGCTTCCCCTATATTGCCGTGTTTTCATGCACCTCCCATAGCTTCCCCTATATCTCTGTCTTTTCACGCACCTCTCATCCCTTCCCCGATATCACTGTGATTTCGCGCAAATCCCAAGGCTTCCCCTATATCGCTGTGTTTTTGCTCACCTCTCATAGCTTCCCCTATATCACCGTGTTTTCACGCACATCTCATTACTTCCCCTCTATCGCTGTGTTATGAATCAGCTCACATAACTTTCCCTATATTGCACTGTTTTCACGCACTCACATAGCTTCCCCGCGGTCGCTGTGCTCTCGTGCATCTCTCATCACTTCCACTATATCGCCCTGTTTTCACAGACCTCCCATAGCTTCCAATATTTCGCCGTGTTTTCACGCACCTCTCATAGCTTCCTATATATTGCGATATTTCCGCGCACCTCTCATAGAGTCCCCCAAATCGCTGAGATTATGCGCACCTCTGATAGCTTCCCATATATCGCCATGTTCTGGTGTACCTCGCATAGCTTTCCCTACATCGCTATGTTTTCGCGCACCTCTCATTCCTTCCGCTTTTTCACTGTGTTATCGCGCACCTCTCATAGCTTCCGCTCTATTGCTGTGTTCTCGTGCGCCCCTCATAGGTTTCTATATATTGCAATATTTTCGCGCACCTCTCATAGCTTCCCCCAAATTGCTCTGTTTTCGCGCACCTCTCATAGCTTCCCCCAAATCACTGTTTCGCGTACCTCTCATAGCTTCCCCTATATCGCCATGTTTTCGCGCACCTCGCATAGCTTCCCCTATATGGTTCTGTTTTCGCGCACATCTCATACCTTCCCCTATATTGCTGTGTTTTTGCTCACCTCTGATATCGCCTATATCGCCGTGTTCTGGCGCACCTCTCATACCTTCCCTTTTTTAACTGAGTATTGGCCTATCTCTCATACATTCCCCTATATCGACGTGTATTAATGCACCTCTCATACCTTCACGTATATCGCTCTGTTTTCGTGCACCTCCCATAGCTTTCCCTATATCTCTGTGTTTTCGTGCACCTCTCATAGCTTCCCATATATTGCAATGTTTTCGCGGACCTCTCATAGATTTGCCCAAATCGCTGTGTTTTCATGCACCTCTCATGTCTTCACCTATATCTCTATGTTATCAAGCAGCTGTCATAGCTTCCCCTATGTTGCTGTGCTCTCGTGCACCTCTCATCACTTCCCCTATATCGCCTGGTTTTCACGGACCTCCCATAGATTCCCATTTTTCACCGTGTTTTCGCGCACCTGTCATAGCTTCCCATATATTGTGATGTTTTCGCGCACCACTCATAGATTTCCCCAAATGGCTGTGTTTTTGCGCACCTCTCATAGCTTCCCCTATATCGCTGTGTTTTCGCGCACCTCCCATAGCTTCCTCTATATCGCTGTGTTTTCACGCACCTCTCATCCCTTCCCCGATATCACTGAGATTTCGCACATCTCCCAAGGTTTCCTCTATAGCACTGTGTTTTCGCTCACCTCTCAAAGCTTCCCCTATATCACCGTGTTTTCGTGAACATCTCATTACTTCCCCTATATTGCTGTGTTATCAAGCAACTCACATAACTTCCCCTTTATCGCCATGTTTTCAGGGACCTGCCATAGATTCCCATTTTTCACCGTGTTTTCGTGCACCTCTCATACCTTCCACTATATCGCTGTGCTTTTGCGCACCTCTCATAGCTTCACCTATATCGCCGTGTTCTGGCATACCTCGCATACCTTCCCCTACATCGTTATGTTTTCGCGCACCTCTCATACATTCTCCTATATCGTCATGCATTCACGCACCTCCAATAGCTTCCGCTATATTGCTGTGTTTTCTCACACCTCTCATACCTTCCCTTTTCTCGCTCTGTTTTCGTGCACCTCCCATAGCTTCCCCTATATCGATGTGTTTTCGCGCACCTCTTATAATTTCCCCTATATCGCTGTGTTTTCGCGCAGCTCACATAGCTTCCGATATATTGTTGTGTTTTCGGGCACCTCTCATACCTTCCCCTATATCGCTGTGATTTGCTCACCTCTCATAGCTTTGCCTATATTGCCGTGATCTTGCGCACCTCTCATACCTTCCCCTTTTTAGCTGAGTTTTCGCTCATCTCTCATACCTTCCCCTATATCGCCGTGATTTGCGCACACCTCTCATACCTTCCTTTTTTTAGCTGAGCTTTCGCTCATCTCTCATACATTCCCCTACATCGACATGTATTAATACACCTCTCATACCTTCACGTATATTGCCGTTTTTGCGCACCTACCATAGCTTCCCCTATATCACAGTGTTTTCGCACACCTCTCATAGCTTCCTATATATTGCGATGTTTTCGCGCACCACTCATAGCTTCCCGTACATTGCTGTGTTTTCGTGCATCTCCCATAGCTTCCTCTATATTGCTGTGTTTTTGCGCACCTCTGATACCTTCCCCTATATCGTCATGTTTCCGCGCACCTCTCATACCATCCCCTATATAACTGTGTTTTCATGCACCTTGCAAACCTACCGCTGTATCACTGTGTTTTCACGCACCTCTCGTACCATCCCCTATATCGCTGCGCTTTCGCGCACCTCTCATCGCTTCCCCTATATCGACGTGTTTTCAAGCACTACTCATACCTTCACTTATATCGCCGTGTGTTCAAGCACCTCTCATAGCTTCCCCTACATCGCTATGTCTTCGCGCACCTCTCATACCTTCTCCTATATTGTCGTGCTTTCACGCATCTCCCATAGCTTCCCCTATATCGCTGTGTTTTCTCACACATCTCATACCTTCCCCTATATCGCAGTATCTTCATGCACCTCCTATACATTCCCCTATATCAGCGTGTTTTCGCGCACCTCTCATATAGTCCCCTATATCGCCCATTATCAAGCAGCTGTCATAGCTTCCCCTATATTGCTCTGTTTTCACGCACCTCCCATAGCTTCCCCTATGTCGCTGTGCTCTTGTGCACCTCTCATCACTTCCCTATATCGCCCTGTTTCTTCGGACCTCCCATAGCTTCCCATTTCTCGCCTTGTTTTCGCGCACCTCTCATAGCTTCCCATATATTGCGATGTTTTCGCGCAACACTCATAGATTCCCCCAAATCGCTGTGTTTTTGCGCACCTCTCATAGCTTCCCCTATATCGCCGTGTTCTGGCGCAGCTCGCGTAACTTCCCCTACATCGCTATGTTTCCGCGCACCTCTCATACCTTCTCCTATATCGCCGTGTTTTCACGCACCTCCCATAGCTTCCCCAATATTGCTGTGTTTTCTCACAGCTCTCATACCTTCCCCTTTCTCGCTCTGTTTTCGTGCATCTCCCATAGCTTCCCAAATATCGACGTGTTTTCGCGCACCTCCCATAGCTTCCGCTATATCGCTGTGTTAATGTGCACCTCTCATAGCTTCCCCATATCACTGTGCTCTTGCACACCTCGCTTAGATTCTCCTACATTGTTATGTTTTCGCCCACCTCTCATATCTTCTCCTATATCGCTGTGCTTTCACGCACCTCCCATAGCTTCCCCAATATTGCTGTGTTTTCTCACACCTCTCATACCTTCCGCTTTCTCACTCTGTTTTCGTGCACTTCCCATAGCTTCCCATATATCGCTGTGTTTTCACGCACCTCTCATACCTTCCACTATATCGCTGTGTTTTCACGCACCTCTCATAGCTTCCCCTATATCAGTGTTTTTGTGCACCTCTCATAACTTCCCCTATATCGCTGTGTTTTCACGCAGCTCGCAGAACTTCCCCTATATCGCTGTGCTTTTGCTCACCTCTCACAGCTTTGCCTATATCGCCGTGTTCTCGTGCACCGCTCATACCTTGCTCTTTTTAGCTCAGTTTTTGCTCTTCTCTCATACCTTCCCCTATATAGACGTGTTCTCACGCACCTCTCATACCTTCACGTATATCGCCATGTTTTTGCGCACCTCCCATAGTTTCCCCAATATCACTGTGTTTTCACGCAACTCCCATACATTCCCCTATATCGCTGTGTTTTCATGTACCTCCCATAGCTTCCCCTATATCGCTGCATTTTCGCGCACCTCCCATTGCTTCCTCTATATTGCTGCATTTTCGCGCACCTCCCATTGCTTCCTCTATATCGCTGTATTTTTACGCACCTCTCATGCTGTCCCCTACATCGTTGCGTTTTCGCGCACCTCTCATTGCTTCCTATAGACGTGTTTTCAAGCACCACTTATAGATTCACGTATATCGCCGTGTGATCGCGCACCTCCCATAACTTCCCATATATCACTGTGTTTTTGTGCACCTCTCATACCTTCCGCTATATCGCTGTGTAAATGAACACCTCTCATAGCTTCCCTTCTATCGCTGTGTTCTCGTGCACCTCTCATAGATTTCCATATATTGCAATGTTTTCGCGCACCTCTCATACCTTCTACTATATTGCCGTGTTTTCACGCACCTCTCATAGCTTCCCCTATATTGCAGTGTTTTCTCACACCTTTCATACCTTCCCCAAAATTGCTCTGTTTTCATGCACATTCCATAGCTGTCCATATATTGCTTTGTTTTTGCGTCCCTCTCATATCTTCCACTATATCGCTGTTTTCATGCACCTCTCGTAGTTTCCCCTATATCGATGTGTTTTCGCGCAACTAACATCGCTTCCCATATATCGGTGTTTTCGTGCACCTCTCATAACTTCGCCTATATTGCTGTATTTTCATGCACCTCCCATAGCATCCCCTACGTCGCTGTGTTTTTGCGCACCTCTCATACCTTCCCCTATTTCGCCGTGTTTTCATGCACCGCCATATCTTCCCGTATATTGCTGTGTTTTCGCGTGTCTATCATACCTTCCTCTATATCGCTGTGTTTTCGCACACCTCCCATAGATTCCCCTGTATCGTTGTGCTTTCGCGCCCCTCTGATAGCTTCCCCTATATCGCTGTATTTTCGCGCACCTCCCATAGCTTCCTCCATATCGCTGTGTTTTTGCGCACCTCTGATACCTTGTTCTATATCGTTTTTTCGCGCACCTCTCACACCTTCCCCAATATCACTGTGTTTTCACGCACCTCTCATCACTTCCCTATATCGACGTGTTTTCAAGCACCACTGATACCTTCACGTATATCGTCGTGTGTTCGTGCATCTCCCATAGCTTCCCCATATCACTTTGCTTTCGCGCACCCCTCATACCTTCCCCTCTATCGCTGTGTTCTCGTGCACCTCTCATAGCTTTCCATATATTGCAATGTTTTCTCACACCTCTCATACCTTCTCCTATATCGCTGTGTTTTCACGCACCTCCATTTAGCTTCCCCTATATTGCTGTGTTTTCTCACACCTTTCATAACTTCCCCTATATCGCTCTATTTTCGTGCACCTTCCATAGCTTTCCATATATTGCTGAGTTTTCGCGCACCTGTCATAGCTTTGCCTATATTGCAGTGTTTTCATGCACCTCCCATAGCATCCCCTACATCGCTGTGTTTTTGTGCACCTCTCATGCCTTCCCCTATTTTGCCATGTTTTCACGCACCGCCATAGCTTCCCGTATATCGCTGTGTTTTCACGTGCCTATCATACCTTCCTCTATATCTCTGTGTTTTCGCACAACTCCCATAGATTGCCCTGTATCGTTGTGCTTTCGCACCCCTCTGATAGCTTCCCCTATATCGCTGTATTTTCATGCACCTCCCATAGCCTCCTCCATATCTCTGTGTTTTTGCACACCTCTCATACCTTCCACTATATCACCGCGTTCTGGCGCACCTCGCATAGCTTCCCCTACGTCGCTCTGTTTTCGCGCACCTTTCATACCTTCTCCTATTCTGGCCGTGTTTTCACGCACGTCTCATACCTTCCCCTATATTGCTATGTTTTCTCACACCTCTCATACCTTCTCCTATATCGCCGTGTTTTCACGCACCTCCCATAGTTTCCCCTATATTGCTGTGTTTTAACCCACCTCCATAGCTTCCGATATATCGCTGTGTTTTCGCATGCCTATGACACCATCCACTATATCGCTGTGTTTTCGCACACCTCCCATAGATTCCCCTGTATCGCTGTGCTTTCGCGCACCTCTGATACCTTCCCCTATATCGTTGTGCTTTCGCGCACCCCTCATACCTTCCCCTATATCACTGTGTTTTCATGCACCATGCATACCTACCCCTATATCGCTGTGTTATAGCTTCCCCTCTATCGCTGTGTTCTCGTGCACCTCTCATAGCTTCCCCTATATCGCAGTGTATTTGCGCACCTCACATAACTTCCCCTTTATCGCCATGTTTTTGCGCACCTCTCATATTTTCCCCTATAACGCTGTGTTATCAAGCAGCTCTCATGACTTCCCCTAAATTGCTCTGTTTTCACACACCTCCCATAGCTTCCGCTAAGTAGCTGTGCTCTCGTGCACCTCTCATCACTTCCTCTATATCGCCCTGTTTTCACAGACCTCCCATAGCTTCCCATTTTTCGCCGTGTTTTCGTGCACCTCTCATAGATTCCTCCAAATCGCTGTGTTTTTGCTCACCTCGCATAACTTCCCCTACATCGCTATGTTTCCGCGTACTTTTCATACCTTCTCCTATATCGCCGTGCTTTCATGCACCTCCCATAGCTTCCCCTATATTGCTGTGTTTTCTCACACCTCTCATACCTTCCCCTTCCTCGCTGTGTTTTCGTGCACCTCCTATAGCTTCCCATATATCGCTGTGTTTTCGCGCACCTCTCGTAGCTTCCCCTATATCAGTTGTGTTTTTGTGCAGTTCTCATATCGTTCTCTATATCGCTGTGTTTTCGCGCAGCTCGCATAGCTTCCCCTGTATCATTGTGTTTTCACACTTCTCTCATACCTTCCCCTATATCGCTGTGTTTTTGCTCACCTCTCATAGCTTTGACTATAATGCCGTGTTTGCCCGTACCTCTCATACCTTCCCCTTTTTAGCTGAGATTTCGCTCATCTCTTATACCTTCCCCTATATCAACGTGTCTTCACGCACCTCTCATACCTTCACGTATATCGCCATGTTTTCGCGCACCTCCCATAGCTTTCCCTATATCGCTGTGTTTTCACGCACCTCTAATCCCTTCCCCATATCATTGTGATTTCACGCACCTCCCAAGGCATCCTCTGTATCGCTGTGTTTTCGCTCATCTCTCATAGCTTCCCCTATATCGCTGCGTTTTCGTGCACCTCCCATTGCTTCCTCTATATCGCTGAGTTTTTACGCACCTCTCATGCCATCCCTTACATCGTTGCGTTTTCACGCACCTCTCATCGCTTCCCAAATATCGACGTGTTTTCAAGCACCACTCATAGCTTCACGTATATTGCCATGTGTTCGCGCACTTCCCATATCTTCCCCTATATCACTGTGCTTTCGCGCACCTCTCATACCTTCCGCTATATCGCTGTGTTAATGCACACCTCTCATAGCTTCCATTCTATCGCTGTGTTCTCGTGCACCTCTCATAGATTTCCATATATTTCACTGTTTTCGCGCACCTCTCATAGCTTCTCCATATATCGCCGTGCTTTCACGCACCTCCCATAGCTTACCCTATATTGCTGTGTTTTTGCGCACCTCTCATACCTTCCACTATATCACCGTGTTCTGGCGCACCTCGCATAGCTTCCCCTACGTCGCTCTGTTTTCGCGCACCTTTCATACCTTCTCCTATTCTGGCCGTGTTTTCACGCACGTCTCATACCTTCCCCTATATTGCTGTGTTTTCTCACACCTCTCATACCTTCGTTTTATCGCTTTGTTTTCATGCACCTCCCATAGCTTCCCATATATCGCTGTGATTTCGCGCACCTCTCATGCCTTCTCCTATATCACCATGTTTTCGCAAACATCCCATAGCTTCCCCTATATTGCTGTGTTTTCTCACACCTCTCATACCTTCCCCTGTACCGCTCTGTTTTCGTGCACCTCCTATAGTTTCCCATATATCTCTGTCTTTTCGTGCAGCTGTCATAACTTCCACTATATTGCTGTGTTTTCACGCACCTCTCGTAGCTTCCCCTATATCAAGTGTGTTTTCACGCACCTCTCATACCTTCATGTATATCGCCCTGTTTTTGCGCGCCTCCCATAGCTTTCCCTATATCACTGTGTTTTCGCGCACCTCTCATACCTTTCCCTTTCTCGCAGTGTTTTCACGCACCTCCCATAGCTTCCCCAATATCGCTGTGCTTTCACGCATCTCCCATACATTCCCCTATATCGCTGTGTTTTTACGCACCTCCCATAGCTTTCCCATATCGTTGTGTTTTCATGCACCTCTCATCCCTTTCCCGATATCACTGTGATTTTGCGCACCTCCCAAGCTGTCCCCTACATCGTGGCGTTTTCGCGCACCTCTCATCGCTTCCCAAATATCTGCGTGTTTTCAAGCACCACTTATAGCTTCAGGTATATCGTCATGTGTTCGTGCACCTCCCATAGCTTCCCATATATCACTGTGTTTTCGCGCACCTCTCATACCTTCCGCTATATCGCTGTGTTAATGCACACCTCTCATAGCTTCCCTTCTATTGCTGTGTTCTCGTGCACCTCTCATAGATTTCCATATATTGCAATGTTTTCGTGTACCTCTCATAGCTTCTCCATATATCGTCCTGCTTTCACGCACCTCCCATAGCTTCCCCTATATTGCTGTGTTTTCTCATACCTTTCATACCTTCCCCTATATAGCTCTGTTTTCATGCACATTCCATAGCTGTCCATATATTGCTTTGCTTTCGCGTCCCTCTCATATCTTCCACTATATCGCTGTGTTTTCACGCACCTCTCGTAACTTCCCCTATATCGATGTGTTTTCGCGCAACTAACATCGCTTCCCATATATCGCTGTTTTCGCACACGTGTCATAACTTCGCCTATATCGCTGTGTTTTCATGCACCTCCCATAGCATCCCCTACATCGCTGTGTTTTTGCACACCTCTCATACCTTCCCCTATTTTGCCGTGTTCTCACGCACTGCCATAGCTTCCCCTATATTGCTGTGTTTCCTCACACTTTTCATACCTTCCCCTGTATCGCTCTATTTTCGTGCACCTCCCATAACTTCCCATATATTGCAGTGTTTTCGTGTCCCTCTCATATCTTTCACTATATCGCTGTGTTTTCACACACCTCTCGTAGCTTCCCCTATATCGATGTGTTTTCGCGCAACTAACATCGCTTCCCATATATCGCTGTGTTTTCAGGCACCTCTCATAACTTCGCCTATATCGCTGTGTTTTCATGCACCTCCCATAGCATCCCCTACGTCGCTGTGTTTTTGTGCACCTCTCATACCTTCCCCTATTTTGCCGTGTTTTCACGCACCGCCATAGCTTCCGGTATATTGCTGTGTTTTCGCGTGCCTATCATACCTTCCTCTATATCTCTGTGTTTTCGCACACCTCCCATAGATTCCCCTGTATCGTTGTGCTTTCGCGCCCCTCTGATAGCTTCCCCTATATCGCTGTATTTTCGCGCATCTCCCATAGCTTCCTCCATATCGCTGTGTTTTTGCGCACCTCTCACACCTTCCCCAATATCACTGTGTTTCCATGCACCTCGCATACCTGCCCCTATATCAGTGTTTTTGTTCACCTCCCATAGCTTCCCATATATCGCTGTGTTTTCGCGCACCTCTCATGCCTTCTCCTATATCGCCATGTTTTCACGCATATCCCATAGGTTCCCCTAGATTGCTGTGTTTCCTCACACCTCTCATACCTTCTACTATATCGCCATGCTTTCACGCACCTCTCATAGCTTCCGCTATATCTCTGTGTTTTCTCACACCTTTCATACCTTCCCTTATATCGCTCTGTTTTCATGCACATTCCATAGCTGTCCATATATTGCTTTGCTTTCGCGTCCCTCTCATATCTTCCACTATATCGCTGTGTTTTCGCGCACCTCTCGTAGCTTCCCCATATCGATGTGTTTTCACGCAACTAACATCGCTTCCCATATATCGGTTTTCACACACGTGTCATAGCTTCGCCTATATCGCTGTGTTTTCATGCACCTCCCATAGCATCCCCTACATCGCTGTGTTTTTGCGCACCTCTTATACCTTCCCGTATTTCGCTGTGTTTTCACGCACTGCCATAGCTTCCCCTATATTGCTGTGTTTTCTCACACCTCTCATACCTTCCCCTGTATCGCTCTGCTCTCGTGCACCTATCATAGCTTCCCATATATCGCTGTGTTTTCGCGTCCCTTTCATATCTTCCACTATATCGCTGTGTTTTCACACATCTCTCGTAGCTTCCCCTATATCGATGTGTTTTCGCGCAACTAACATCGCTTCCCATATATCGCTGTGTTTTCACGCACCTCTCATAACTTCGCCTATATCGCTGTGTTTTCATGCACCTCCCATAGCATCCCCTACGTCGCTGTGTTTTTGTGCACCTCTCATATCTTCCCCTATTTCGCCGTGTTTTCACGCACCGCTATAGCTTCCCATATATTGCTGTGTTTTCGCGTGCCTATCATACCTTCCTCTATTTCGCTGTGTTTTCGCACACCTCCCATAGATTCCCCTGTATCGTTGTGCTTTCGCGCCCCTCTGATAGCTTCCCCTATATCGCTGTATTTTTGTGCACCTCCCATAGCTTCCTCCATATCGCTGTTTTTGCGCACCTCTGATACCTTCCCCTATATCGTTGTTTTTTTTCGCGCACCTCTCACACCTTCCCCAATATCACTGTGTTTTGGCGCACCTCTCGTAGCTTCCCCATATCGATGTGTTTTCACGCAACTAACATCGCTTCCCATATATCGGTTTTCACACACGTGTCATAGCTTCGCCTATATCGCTGTGTTTTCATGCACCTCCCATAGCATCCCCTACATCGCTGTGTTTTTGCGCACCTCTTATACCTTCCCGTATTTCGCTGTGTTTTCACGCACTGCCATAGCTTCCCCTATATTGCTGTGTTTTCTCACACCTCTCATACCTTCCCCTGTATCGCTCTGCTCTCGTGCACCTATCATAGCTTCCCATATATCGCTGTGTTTTCGCGTCCCTTTCATATCTTCCACTATATCGCTGTGTTTTCACACATCTCTCGTAGCTTCCCCTATATCGATGTGTTTTCGCGCAACTAACATCGCTTCCCATATATCGCTGTGTTTTCACGCACCTCTCATAACTTCGCCCATATCGCTGTGTTTTCATGCACCTCCCATAGCATCCCCTACGTCGCTGTGTTTTTGTGCACCTCTCATATCTTCCCCTATTTCGCCGTGTTTTCACGCACCGCTATAGCTTCCCCTATATTGCTGTGTTTTCGCGTGCCTATCATACCTTCCTCTATTTCGCTGTGTTTTCGCACACCTCCCATAGATTCCCCTGTATCGTTGTGCTTTCGCGCCCCTCTGATAGCTTCCCCTATATCGCTGTATTTTCGTGCACCTCCCATAGCTTCCTCCATATCGCTGTTTTTGCGCACCTCTGATACCTTCCCCTATATCGTTGTTTTTTTTCGCGCACCTCTCACACCTTCCCCAATATCACTGTGTTTTCATGCACCTCGCATACCTGCCCCATATCAGTGTTTTCAAGCACCTCTCATACCGTCCGCTATATCGCTGTGTTTTCGCGCACCTCTCATCACTTCCCCTATGTCGACGTGTTTTCAAGCACCATTCATACCTTCACGTATATCGCCGTGTGTTCGCACACCTCCCATAGCATCCCCATATCACTTTGTTTTCGCGCACCTGTCATAACTTCCCCTCTATCACTGTGTTCTCGTGCACCTCTCATACCTTTCCATATATTGCAATGTTTTCTCACACCTCTCATACCTTCTCCTATATCACCATGTTTTTGCGCACTTCTCATAGCTTCCCCTATATTGCTGTGATTTCTCACACCTTTCATACCTTCCCCTATATCACTCTGTTTTCGTGCACCTTCCATAGCTTTCCATATATTGCTGAGTTTTCGTGCACCTTTCATAACTTCGCCTATATCGCTGTGTTTTCATGCACATCCCATAGCATCCCCTACATCGCTGTGTTTTTGCGCACCTGTCACACCTTCCCCTATTTCGCCATGTTTTCACGCCTCGCCATAGCTTCCTGTATATCGCTGTGTTTATGCGTGCCTATCATACCTTCCTCTATGTCGCTGTTTTCGCACAGCTCCCATAGATTGCCCTGTATCATTGTGTTTTCGTGCCCCTCTGATAGCTTCCCCTATATCGCTGTATTTTTGCACACCTCCCATAGCTTCCTCCATATCGCTGTGTTTTTGCGCACCTCTCATACCTTCCCCTTTATCACTGTGCTTTCATGCACCTCGCATAACTACCCCTATATCACTGTGTTTTCACGCACCTCTCATACCGTCCCCTATATTACTGTGTTTTCGCGCACCTCTCATCACTTCCCCTACATTGACATGTTTTCAAGCACCATTCATACCTTCACGTATATCGCCATGTGTTCGCGCAACTCCCATAGCTTCCCCATATCACTGTGTTTTCATGCACCTCTCATACCTTCCCCTCTATCTCTGTGCTCTCGTGCACCTCTCATAGCTCTCCATATATTGCAATGTTTTCGCGCACCTCTCATAGCTTCCCCCAAATAGCAGTGTTTTCGTGCACCTCTCATAGCTTCCCTTATATCGCTGTGTTATCAAGCAGCTCTCATAGCTTCCCATATATTGTTCTGTTTTCACGCACCTCCCATAGCTTCCGCTATGTCGCTGTGCTCTCGTGCACCTCTCATCACTTCCCCTACATCGCCCTGTTTTCACAGACCTCCCATAGCTTCCCATTTATTGCCGTGTTTTCGCGCACCTCTCATAGCTTTCCATATATTGCAATGTTTTCGCGCACCTCTCATAGATTCCTCCAAATCTCTGTGTTTTTGTGCACCTCTCTTATATCCTATATCCTATATCGCCGCGTTCTGGGGCACCTCGCATAGCTTCCCCTACGTCGCTCTGTTTTTGCGCACCTCTCATACATTCTCCTATTCTGGCCGTGTTTTCACGCACGTCCAATAGCTTTCCCTATATTGCTGTGTTTTCTCACACCTCTCATACCTTCTCCTATATCGCTCTGTTTCCGCGCACCTCTTATACCTTCCCCTGTATCGCCGTGTTTTCGTGCACCACCCGTACCTTCCCCTATATCGCTGTGGTTTCGCGCACCTCCCGTAGATTCCCCCATATCGCTGTGTTTTTGCGCACCTCTCATATCTTCCCATATATCGCTGTGTTTTCGCGTGAATATCACACCATCCACTATATCGCTGTGCTTTCGTGCACCTCTCATAGCTTTCCATATATTGCAATGTTTTCGCGCATCTCCCATAGCTTCCCCTATATTGCTGTGTTTTCTCACACCTCTCATACCTTCCCCTTTCTCGCTCTGTTTTTGTGCATCTCCCATTGCTTCTCCTACATCGGTGTTTTCGCGCACCGCTTATAACTTCCCCTATATTGCTGTGTTTTTCCGCACCTCTCATACCTTCCTCTCTTTCGCCATGTTTTAACCGAACTCTATAGCTTCCCATATATCGCTGTGTTTTCGCGTGAATATCACACCATCCACTATATCGCTGTGCTTTCGTGCACCTCTCATAGCTTTCCATATATTGCAATGTTTTCGCGCATCTCTCATAGCTTCCCCGATATCACAGTGTTTTTGTGCACTGCGCATAACTTCCCGTATATCGCCATGTTTTCACGCACCTCTCATATTTCCCCCTATAACGCTGTGTATTCAAGTAGCTGTGCTCTCGTGCACCTCTCATCACTTCCCCTGTATCGCACTGTTTTCGCGCACCTCTCATAGCTTCCCATATATTGCGATGTATTCGCACTCCTTTCATATATTCCCCCAAATTACTATGTTTTCGTGCACCTCTCATATCTTCTCCTATATCGCCGTGCTTTCACACACCTCCCATAGCTTCCCCTATATTGTTGTGTTTTTTCACACCTCTCATACCTTCCCCTATATCACTGTGTTTTCATGCACCTCCCATAGCTTCCCATATATTACTGTGTTTTCGCGCACCTCTCATACCTTCCCATATATCGCAGTGTTTTCACGCATCTCCCATATATTCCCCTATATCGCTGTGTTTTCATCACCTCTCATCCTTTCCCTGATATCACTGTGATTTCACGCACCTCCCAAGGCTTCCCCTATATCACCTGTATCTCTGTGTTTTCATGTACCTCCCATAGCTTCCCCTATATCGCTGCGTTTTTGCACACCTGCCATTGCTTCCTCTGTATCGTTGTGTTTTCACGCACCTCTCATGCCGTCCCCTACATCGTTGCATTTTCGCGCACCTCTCATCGCTTCCCAAATATCGACGTGTTTTCAAGCACCACTCACAGCTTCACGTATATTGCCGTGTGTTCGCGCACCTCCCATAGCTTCCCCTATATCACTGTGTTTTTGCGCACCTCTCCTACTTTCCGCTATAACGCTGTGTTAATGCACACTTCTCATACCTTCCCCATATCAACGTGTTCTCCTGCACCTCTCATAGATTTCCATATATTGCAATGTTTTCGCGCACCTCTCATGCCTTCTCCTATATTGCCGTTTTCACGCACCTCTCATAGCTTCCCCTAGAGTGCTGTGTCTCACACCTTTCATACCTTCCCCTATATCGCTCTGTTTTCGTGCACCTCCCATAGCTTCCCATATATCGCTGTGTTTTCGCGCACCTCTCATGCCTTATCCTATATCACCATGTTTTCGCGCACATCCCATAGCTTCCCCTATATTGCTGTGTTTTCTTACACCTTTCATACCTTCCCCTATATTGCTCTGTTTTCGTGCACCTTCCATAGCTTTCCATATATTGCTGTGTTTTTGTGTACTTCTCATATTTTCCACTATATCGCTGTGTTTTCGCACACCTCTCTTAGCATCCCCTATATCGATGTGCTTTCGCGCACCTCTCATAACTTCGCCTATATTGCTGTGTTTTCATGCATCCCCCATAGCATCCCCTAAATCGCTGTGTTTTTGCGCACCTCTCATACCTTCCCCTATTTCACCGTGTTTTCACGCACCACCATAGCTTTCCGTATATCGCTGTGTTTTTGCTTGCCTATCATACCTTCCTGTATATCGCTGCATTTTCGTGCACCTCCCATCGCTTCCCCAATATCGCTGTGTTTTCACTCACCTCTCATCCCTTCCCATTTTTCGCCGTGTTTTCGCTCACCACTCATAGATTCCCCCAAATCTCTGTTTTTGTGCACCTCCCATAGCTTCCCCATATCACCGTATTTTCAAGCACCACTCATACCTTCACATATATCGCAGTTTGTTCATGCACCTCCCATAGCTTCCCCTATATCACTGTTTTCGCGCACCTCTTATTGCTTCCCCTATATCGATGTGTTTTCAAGCACCTCGCATACCTTCACCTATATTGCCATGTGTTCGCGCACCTCCAATAGTTTCCCCGAAATTGCTGTGTTTTCGCCTACCTCCCATAGCTTCTGCTATATTGCTGTTTTCGCATACCTCTCAGAGGCTGTCTTATATGGCGATTTTTTCGCACACCTCTCATAGCTTCCGCTAGATCGCTGTGTTTTCACGCACCTCGCATACCTTCCACTATATCGATGTGTTTTCGTGCACCTCTCATACCTTCCCCTATATCGCTCTGTTTTCGCACACCTCCCATAGCTTCCCCTACATCGCTGTGTTTTTGCGCACCTCTCATACCTTCCCCCATATCGCACTGTTTCAAGCACCTCCCATAGTTCCCCATATATCGCCGTGTTTTCGCGCACCATCCATATCTTCCATGCACAAAAACATGGCGATATAGGGGAAGCTCTGTGAGGAGCGTGAAAAAACAGCGATCTGGGGGAAGCTCTGTGAGGAGCGTGAACACACAGCGATCTAGGGGAAGCTATGAGAGCTGCTTAATAACACAGCGATATGGGGTAGATGTGAGAGGTGCGCGAAAACACGGCGATCTAGGGGTAGCTATAAGGGGTGAGCGAAAACACAGCGTTATACGGGAAGGTATCAGAGGTGTGCGAAAACAGAATGATATTGGGGAAGCTAAGTGAGGTGCAGGAAAACACAGCAATATAGGAGAAGCTATGAGAGGTGCACAAAAGCACAGCCATATTGGGGAAGCTATGTGAAGTGCGCGAAAACACAGCGATAATGGGACAGTATGGGAGGTGCATGACAACAGAGCGATATACGGGAAGGTATCAGAGGTGTGAGAAAACACAGCGATATAAGGGAAGCTATGGGAGGTGCACGACAACAGAGCGATATATGGGAAGGTATCAGAGGTGCGTGAAAACACAGCGATATAAGGGAAGCTATGGGAGGTGTGCGAAAACACGGCGATATAGGCACAGCTGTGAGAGGTCAGTAAAAACACAGCGATATAGGGGAATGTATGAGAGATGCACAAAAACACGACGATATAGGGGAATCTATGCGAGGTGTGCAAAAACACAGTGATATAGGGGAGGCTTATGAGAGGTGCGCGAAAACACAACGATTTGGGGGAAACTATGAGAGGTGCATGAAAACATTGCAATATATGGAAAGCTATGAGAGGGTCATGAGAACACAGTGATATAGGGGAAGGTATGCTAGGCATGCGAAAACACATCGATATAGGGGAAGCTACGAGAGGTGTGTGGAAACGCAGCGATATAGTGGAAGGTATGAGAGGTGCGCGAAAACACAGCAATATATGGGAAGCTATGGGAGCTGCATGAAAACAGAGCGATATAGGGGAAGGTATAAGAGGTGCAAAAAAACACAGCAATATAGGGGAAGCTACGGGAGGTGCGTGAAAAGACGGCGATGGAGGGGAAGCTATGCGAGGTGCGCCAGATGACGGCAATATGGGGGAAAATATGAGAGGTACGCAGAAATGCAGCGATTTGGGGAAAGCGATGAGAGGTGCGCGAAAACATCGCAATATATTGGAAGCTACGGTAGGTGCGCGAAAACAGAGCGAATTTGGGGAAGGTATGAGAGGTGCGAGAAAATACAGTGATATAGGGGAAGCTATGAGAGGTGCGTGAAAACACGGCGTTCAGGGAGAAAATATGAGAGGTGTGCGAAAACATGGCAATATAGGGGACGCTATGTGAGGTGCGTGAAAACACAGTGATCTAGGGGAAGCTATGAGAGGTCTGCGAAAATATCGCCATATATGGCAAGCTATGAGAGGTGTGCAAAAACAGCGATATAGCAGAAGCAATGGGAGGTATGCAAAACACAGCAATATAGGGGAAGCTATGAAAGCTGTTTGATCACACAGCGATATAGCAAAAGATGTGAGAGCTGCGCGAAAACACGGTGATATAGGGGAAGGTATCAGAGGTGTGCGAAAACACGATGATATTGGGGAAGCTATGGGAGGTGCAGGAAAACACAGCGATATAGGAGAAGCTATGAGCGGTGTGCAAAAACACAGTGATTTGGGGAAAGCTATGAGAGGTGCGCGAAAACACGGCGAAAAATGGGAAGCTATGGCAGGTGCGTGAAAACACATCGATTTAGTGGAAGGTATGAGAGGTGCGCGAAAACACGATATAGGGGAAGATGTGCAAGCTGAGCGAAAACACAGCGATATAGGGGAAGCTATGAGAGGACTGCAAAAACATGCGTTATAGGGGCAGTTATGAGAAGCACGCGAAAACACATCAATATATGGGAAGCTATGGAAGGTGCACAAACAGACATCGATATACTTGAAGGTATGAGAGGTGCGCGAAAAAACAACGATATAGGGGAAGCTACGGGAGGTGCGCGAAATCACAACGATATCGGGGAAGCTATGGGAGGTGTGCGAAAGCACAGCGATACAGGGTAAGGTATACGAGGTGCGCGAAAACACAGCCATTTTGGGGAATCTATGGGAGGTGCGCGAAAACACAGCGATAATGGGAAGGTATGGGAGTTGCGCAAAAACACAGCGCTATAGGGGAAGATATGAGAGGTGCACTGTTTTCGCGCACCCCTCATACATTCCCCTACATGGCTGTGTTTTCGCGCACCCCTCATACCATCTCCTACATCTCTGTGTTTTTGTGCATTTCTCATAGATTCTCCTATATCTTCATCTTTTCACACACCTCTCATAGCTTCTCCTATATCGCAGTGTTTTCGCGCACCTCTCATAGCTTCCCCTATATCGCTGTGTTTTCACGCACCTCACATACCTTCCGCTATATCGAGTTTTTGCCCACCTCTCATACCTTCCACTATATTGATGTGCTCGCGCACCTCTCGTAGCTTCCGTGTATCGAAGTGTTTTCGCGCACCTCTCATACCTGCCCCTATAACGCGTTTTCTTGCAGACCTCTCATAGCTTCCCTTATATTGCTCTGCTTTCACACACCTCCCATAGCTTCCCCTACATCGCTGTGTTTTTGCGCACCTCTCATACCTTCCCCTATATCGCACTGTTTCATGCACCTCCCATAGTTTCCCATATATCGCCGTGTTTTCGCGCACCATCCATATCTTCCATGCACAAAAACATGGCGATATAGGGGAAGCTCTGTGAGGAGCGTGAAAAAACAGCGATCTAGGGGAAGCTCTGTGAGGAGCGTGAAAACACAGCGATCTAGGGGAAGCTATGAGAGCTGTTTAATAACACAGCGATATGGGGTAGATGTGAGAGGTGCGCGAAAACACGGCGATCTAGGGGTAGCTATAAGAGGTGAGCGAAAACACAGCGTTATACGGGAAGGTATCAGAGGTGTGCGAAAACAGAATGATATTGGGGAAGCTAAGTGAGGTGCAGGAAAACACAGCAATATAGGAGAAGTTATGAGAGGTGCACAAAAGCACAGCCATATTGGGGAAGCTATGTGAAGTGCGCGAAAACACAGCGATAATGGGACGGTATGGGAGGTGCATGACAACAGAGCGATATACGGGAAGGTATCAGAGGTGTGAGAAAACACAGCGATATAAGGGAAGCTATGGGAGGTGTGTGAAAATACAGCAATATCGGGCAAGCTCTGAGACGTGCGCGAAAACACAGTGATATAGGGGTAGGTATGCAGGGTGCCTGAAAACACAGTGATATATGGGAAGCTATGGGAAGTGTGCAAAAACACGGCGATATAGGCACAGCTGTGAGAGGTCAGTAAAAACACAGTGATATAGGGGAAGCTATGGGAGGTGCGTGAAAACACGGCGTTCTGGGAGAAAGTATGAGAGGTGTGCGAAAACATGGCAATATAGGGGACGCTATGTGAGGTGCGTGAAAACACAGTGATCTAGGGGAAGCTATGAGAGGTCTGCGAAAATATCGCCATATATGGCAAGCTATGAGAGGTGTGCAAAAACAGCGATATAGCAGAAGCAATGGGAGGTATGCGAAACACAGCAATATAGGGGAAGCTATGAAAGCTGTTTGATAACACAGCGATATAGCAAAAGATGTGAGAGCTGTGCGAAAACGCGGTGATATAGGGGAAGGTATCAGAGGTGTGCGAAAACACAATGATATTGGGGAAGCTATGGGAGGTGCAGGAAAACACAGCGATATAGGAGAAGCTATGAGAGGTGTGCAAAAACACAGTGATTTGGGGAAAGCTATGAGAGGTGCGCGAAAACACGTCGAAAAATGGGAGGCTATGGCAGGTGCGTGAAAACAAAACGATATAGGGGAAGGTATGAGAGGTGGTGAAAACACATCGATTTACTGGAAGGTATGAGAGGTGCGCGAAAACACAGCGATATAGGGGAAGCTATGAGAGGACTGCAAAAACATGCGTTATAGGGGCAGTTATGAGAAGCACGCGAAAACACATCGATATAGGGGAAGCTATGGAAGGTGCGCAAACACACATCGATATACTTGAAGGTATGAGAGGTGCGCGAAAAAACAACGATATAGGGGAAGCTACGGGAGGTGCGCGAAATCACAACGATATCGGGGAAGCTATGGGAGGTGTGCGAAAGCACAGTGATACAGGGGAAGGTATAAGAGGTGCGCGAAAACACAGCCATTTTGGGGAATCTATGGGAGGTGCGCGAAAACACAGCGATAATGGGAAGGTATGGAAGTTGCGCAAAAACACAGCGCTATAGGGGAAGATATGAGAGGTGCGCTGTTTTCGCGCATCCCTCATACCTTCCCCTACATGGCTGTGTTTTCGCGCACCCCTCATACCATCCCCTACATCTCTGTGTTTTTGTGCATTTCTCATAGATTCTCCTATATCTCCATCTTTTCACACACCTCTCATAGCTTCCCCTATATCGCAGTGTTTTCGCGCACCTCTCATAGCTTCCCCTATATCGCTGTTTTCACGCACCTCACATACCTTCCGCTATATCGAGTTTTTGCCCACCTCTCATACCTTCCACTATATCGATGTGTTCGCGCACCTCTCGTAGCTTCCGTGTATCGATGTGTTTTCGCGCACCTCTCATACCTGCCCCTATAACGCGTTTTCTTCCAGACCTCTCATAACTTCCCTTATATCGCTCTGCTTTCGCACACCTCCCATAGCTTCCCCTATATCGCTGTGTTTTTGCGCACCTCTCATAGCTTTCCTGAAAACGCTGTGTTTTTGAGCAACTCTCATAGCTTCCCCTACATCTCTGTGTTTTTGTTCATTTCTCATACATTTTCCTAGATCTCCGTCTTTTCACACACCTCCCATAGCTTCCACTATATTGCTGTGTTTTCTTGCACCTCTCATACATTCTCCCATATCGCTCTGCTTTCGTGCACCTCCCATAGCTTCCCATATATTGCTGTGTTTTCGTGCTCCTCTCGTAGCTTCCCCTATATGGATGTGTTTTCGCGCATCTCTCATAATTTCCCCTATATCGCTATGTTTTCATGCACCTCCCATAGGTTCCCCAACATCGCTGTGTTTTCGCGTGCCTATCATAACCTCTCCTGTGTTGCTGTGTTCTGATGCACCTGTCATAGCTTTCCATATATTGTATTGATTTCGCACACCTCTCATAGCTTCCCCCAAATCGCTGTGTTTTCGCACACCTGTCAATGCTTTCCCCAGATAGCTGTGTTTTTGCGCACCTCTCATATCTTCCCCCACATTGCCGTGTTCTGGTGCACCTCACATAGCTTTCCCCACATCGCTGTGTGTTCGCGCACCTCCCATAGATTCCCCAATATGGCTATGTTTTTGTGCACCTCTTATACCTTCCCCTGTTTCGCTGTGATTTCGCACACCTCCCATAGCTTCCCCGATATCGCTGTAATTTTGTGCACCTCTCATATCTTCCCCTACAGCACTGTGATTTTGCGCACCTCCCGTAGCTTCCTCTATATCACTGTGTTTCCTCGCACCTGTCATACCTTCCCCTATATCGATGTGCACACCTTGCACAGCTTCCCCTATATCGTTTTGTTTTCGCGCACCTCTCATACTTTCAAGTATATCGATGTGTGTTTGTGCACCTTCCATAGCTTCCCCTATATTGCTGTATTTTCGCATATCTCACATATCTTCCCCTATGTCATTTTGTTTTTGTGCACCTCTTATACCTTCCTCTATATCGATGTGTTTTTGCGCACCTCTCGTAGCTTCCCTGGTATCGATGTGTTTTCAGCACCTCTCATACCTGCCCCTATAACGCGTGTTTTCGCAGACCTCTCATAGCTTCCCTTGTATCGCTGTTTTATCGCACACCTCCCATAGCTTCCCCTATATCACTGTGTTTTCGCACACCTCTCATAGCTTCCCCTAGATCGCTGTGTTTTCACGCACCTCACATAGCTTCCCCTATATCGCTGCGTTTTCTCGCACCTCTGCTAACTTCCCCTGTATCTTTCTGTTGTCGTGCACCTTCCCTGGCTTCCCATATATCGTTGTGTTTTCGCGTACCCCTCATACCTTCCCCTACATCGCTGTGTTTTCGCGCACCTCTCATACTTTCTCCCATAATGCCATGTTTTCACGCACCTACCATCGCTTCCCCTATATCGCTGCGTTGTCCCGCACCTCTGCTACCTTCCCCTGTATCTCTCTGTTGTCGTGCACCTTCCCTGGCTTCCCATATATCGTTGTGTTTTTGCGCACCCCTCATACCTCCCTCTACATCACTGTGTTTTCGCGCACCTCTCATAACTTCTCCCATAACGCCATGTTTTCACGCAACTACCATAGCTTACCCTATATCGCTGTGTTTTCTCGCACCTCTCATACTTTCTCCCATAACGCATGTTTTCACGCACCTACCATAGCTTCCCCTATATCGTTCTGTTTTCGCGCACCTCCCGTAGCTTACCATTTTTCACCGTGTTTTTGCGCACCTCTCATAGCTTCCCATATATTGCGATATTTTCGTGCACCTCTCATCGCTTTCCCCAATTCGCTGTGTTTTTGCGTACCTCTCATATCTTCCCACATATTGCCGTGATCTCGCGCACCTCACATAGATTCCCCTCCATCGCTGTGTTTTTGTGCATTTCTCATACATTCTCCTATATCTCCGTCTTTTCACGCACCTCCTGTAGCTTCTCCTATATTGCTGTGTTTTCTTGCAACTCTCATACCTTCCCCTATAACGCTCTGTTTTCGTGCACCTCCCATAGCTTCCCATATATCGCTCTGTTTCCGCGCACCTCTCATACCTTCCACTATATCATTGCGTTTCCGCACACGTCTCGTAGGTTCCGCTATATCGATGTGTTTTCCCGCACCTCTCATAAGTTCACCTATAACGCTGTGTTTCCATGCACCTCCCATAGGTTCCCCTACATCGCTGTGTTTTCACGTGCCTATCATACCTTCCCCTATATCATTGTGTTCTCGTGCACCTCTCATAGCTTTCCATATATTGCAATGTTTTTGTGCACCTGTCATAGCTTCCCCCAAATTGCTGTGTTTCCGCGCACCTCTCATATCTTCCCCTATATCGCCGTGTTTTCGTACACCTCGCATAGCTTCCCCTATATCATTGTGTTTTCGCGCGCCTCTCATACCTTTCCCTGTATCGCTGTGTTTTTGCTGACCTCTCACAGCTGTGCCTATATCGCCATGTTTTTGTGTACCTCCAATAGCTTCCAATATATCACTGTGTTTTCACGCACCTCTCATACCTACCGCTATATCGCTGTGTTTTCATGTACCTCTCATACTTACTCCTGCATCGCTGTGTTTTCGCGCACCTCGCATAGCTTCTCCTATATCGTTGTGTTTTCGCACACCTCTCATACCTTCCACTATATCGCTGTGTTTTCACGCACCTCCCATAGCTTATGGGAGGTGCAGAAAAACACGGCGATATAGGGGAAGGTATGAGAGGTGCGCGAAAACACAGCGATTTGGGGGAAGCTATGAGAGGTGCGCAAAATCATTGCAATATTTTGAAAGCTATGAGAGGTGCACGAGAACACAGCAACACAGGGGAGGGTATGATAGGCACGCGAAAACACAGCGAAGAAGGGGAAGTTATGAGAGGTACGCAAAAACACATCGATGTAGGGCAAGCTACGAGAGATGCGCGAAAACATAGCGATATACAGGACGGTATGAGAGGTGCGCGAAAACACAGCGATATATGGGAAGCTATGGGAAGTGCATGAAAACAGAGCGAGAATGGGGAAGTTATGAGAGGTGTGAGAAAACACAACAATATAGGGGCAGCTAATGGGAGGTGCGTAATATAGGAGAAGATATGAAAGGTGCGCAAAAACACAGCGATGTAGGGGTAGCTATGCGAGGTATGCCAGAACACGGCGATATATGGGAAGCTATGAGAGGTGCGCAAAAACACAGCGACTTCGGGGAATCTACGCGAAAACATGGCGAAAAATGGGAGGCTATGAGAAGGTCCGTGAAAACAATGCGATATAGGGGAAGTGAAGAGAGGTGCACGAGAGCACAGCGACATAAGGGAAGCTATGGGAGGTGCGTGAAAACAGAGCAATATATGGGAAGCTATGACAGCTGCTTAATAACACAGCGATATAGGGCAAGATATGAGAGGTGCGCGAAAACACGGTGATATCGGGGAAGGGATGAGAGGTGCGTGAAAACACAGCAATATAGGGGAATGTATTGGTGATGCGTGAAAATACTGCGATGTAGGGGAAGGTATGAGATGTGTGTGAAAACACTGCAATATAGGGGAAGCTATGGGAGGTGCGCAAAAGCGCAGCGATATAGGAGAAGGTATGAGAGGTGCGCGAAAACATAGCGATGTAGGGGAAGCTATACAAGGTGCGCCAGAACATGGCGATATAGGGGAAGCTATGAGAGGTGCGCAAAAACTCAGCGATTTGGGTGAATCTATGAGAGGTGCGCAAAAACATCGCAATATATGGGAAGCTATGAGAGGTGCACGAAAATACGGTGAAAAATAGGAAGCTATGGGAAGTCCCTGAAAACATGGCGATATAGGGGATGTTATGTGAGCTGCTTGATAACACAGCGATAAAGGGGAAGTAATGAGGTGCGCGAAAACTAGGTGGTATAGGGCAAGCTATGAGAGGTGAGCAAAAACACAGCTAAAAAGGGGAAAGTATCAGAGGTGCGTGAGAACATGGCGATATAGGCAAAGCTATGAGAGGTGAGAAGAAACACAGCGATATAGTGGAAGGTATGAGAGGTGCTCGAAAACACAGCAATATATGGGAAGCTATGGGAGGTGCACGAAAACAGAGCAAGAAAGGGGAAGGTTATGAGAGGTGTGAGAAAACACAGCAATATAGGGGGAGCTATGGGAGGTGTGTTAAGGCACGGCAATATATGGAGAAGGTATGAGAGGTGTGCGAAAACATAGTGGTGGAGGTGAAGCTATGCGAGGTGCGCGAAAACATTGCAATATATAGAAACCTATGAGAGGTGCACGAGAACACAGCAATAGAGGGGAAGCTATGAGAGTTGCGCGATAACACAACGAAAAAGGGGAAGGTATGAGAGGTGCGCGAAAACACGGCGATATTTGGGAAACTATGGGAGTGCGTGAAAACAGGGCGATATAGTGGTAGGTATGAGAGGTGCGCGAAAAGACAGTGATAAGCGGGAAGCTATGAGAGGTGCGCAAAAACACAGCGATGTAGGGGAAGGTATGAACGGTCGCGAAAACACATCGATATAGGAGAAGCTACGAGAGGTGCATGAAAAAACATCAATGTAGTGGAAGGTATGAGAGGTGTGCGAAAACACAACGATATAGGGGAAGGTATGCGAGGTGCGCAAAAACACAGCAATATATGGGAAGCTACTGGAGGTGAGCGAAAACACAGCGATATATTGGAAGGTATGAGAGGTGCTCGAAAACACAGCGATATATGGAAAGCTATGGGAGGTGCACGAAAACAGAGCGAGAAAGGGGAAGGTATGAGTGGTGTGAGAAAACACAGCAATATAGAGGGAGCTATGGAAGTGCGTTAAGGCACGGCGATATATGGTGAAGGTATGAGAGGCGTGCGAAAACATAGTGGTGGAGGTGAAGCTATGCGAGGTGCGTGAAGACATTGCAATATATGGAAAGCTATGAGAGGTGCGCGAAAACACAGCGATAGAGGGGAAGGTATGAGAGGTGTGCGATAACACAGCGATAGAGGGGAAGGTATGAGAGGTGTGCGATAACACAACGATATAGGGGAAGCTATGCGATGTGGGCGAGAATACAGCGATATGGGGGAAGCTAAGAGAGGTGCGCTAAAACACTGCAATTTCGGGGAAGGTATCAGAGGTGCGCCAAAACAGAGCGATATAGGAGAAGCTATGAGAGGTGAGTGATAAGACAGCGATATAGGGGAAGCCTTGGGAGGTGCGCGAAATCACGGTGATATACGTGAAGGTATGAGAGGTGCGTGAAAACACGTCGACATAGCGGAAGGTATGAGAGATGAGCAAAAACTCACCTAAAAAGGGGAAGGTATGAGAGGTGCGCGAGAACACGGCGATATAGGCTAGCTGTGAGAGGTGAGTAAAAACACAGCGATATATGGGAAGCTATGGGAAGTGCATGAAAACAGAGCGAGAATGGGGAAGTTATGAGAAGTGTGAGAAAACACAACAATATAGGGGCAGCTAATGGGAGGTGCGTGAATGCACGGCAATATAGGAGAAGATATGAAAGGTGCGCAAAAACACAGCGATGTAGAGGTAGCTATGCGAGGTGTGCCAGAACACGGCGATATATGGGAAGCTATGAGAGGTGCGCAAAAACACAGCGACTTGGGGGAATCTACGCGAAAACACGGCGAAAAATGGGAGGCTATGAGAAGGTCCGCGAAAACAATGCGATATAGGGGAAGTGAAGAGAGGTGCACGAGAGCACAGCGACATAGGGGAAGGTATGAGAGGTGCTCGAAAACACAGCAATATATGGGAAGCTATGGGAGGTGCACGAAAACAGAGCAAGAAAGGGGAAGGTATGAGTGGCGTGAGAAAACACAGCAATATAGGGGGAGCTATGGGAGGTGTGTTAAGGCACGGCAATATATGGAGAAGGTATGAGAGGTGTGCAAAAACATAGTGGTGGAGGTGAAGCTATGCGAGGTGCGCGAAAACATTGCAATATATAGAAAGCTATGAGAGGTGCACGAGAACACAGCAATAGAGGGGAAGCTATGAGAGTTGCGCGATAACACAGCGAAAAAGGGGAAGGTATGAGAGGTGCGCGAAAACACGGCGATATTTGGGAAACTATGGGAGTGCGTGAAAACAGGGCGATATAGTGGTAGGTATGAGAGGTGCGCGAAAAGACAGTGATAAGCGGGAAGCTATGAGAGGTGCGCAAAAACACAGCGATGTAGGGGAAGGTATGAACGGTCGCAAAAACACATCGATATAGGAGAAGCTACGAGAGGTGCATGAAAAAACATCGATGTAGTGGAAGGTATGAGAGGTGTGCGAAAACACAATGATATAGGGGAAGGTATGCGAGGTGCGCAAAAACACAGCAATATATGGGAAGCTACTGGAGGTGAGCGAAAACACAGCGATATATTGGAAGGTATGAGAGGTGCTCGAAAACACAGCGATATATGGGAAGCTATGGGAGGTGCATGAAAACAGAGCGAGAAAGGGGAAGGTATGAGTGGTGTGAGAAAACACAGCAATATAGGGGGAGCTATGGAAGTGTGTTAAGGCACGGCAATATATGGTGAAGGTATGAGAGGTGTGTGAAAACATAATGGTGGAGGTGAAGCTATGCGAGGTGCGCGAAGACATTGCAATATATGGAAAGCTATGAGAGGTGCGCGAAAACACAGCGATAGAGGGGAAGGTATGAGAGGTGTGCGATAACACAACGATATAGGGGAAGCTATGCGATGTGGGCGAGAATACAGCGATATAGGGGAAGCTAAGAGAGGTGCGCTAAAACACTGCAATTTCGGGGAAGGTATCAGAGGTGCGCCAAAACAGAGCGATATAGGAGAAGCTATGAGAGGTGAGTGATAAGACAGCGATATAGGGGAAGCCTTGGGAGGTGCGCGAAATCACGGTGATATACGTGAAGGTATGAAAGGTGTGTGAAAACACGTCGACATAGCGGAAGGTATGAGAGATGAGCAAAAACTCACCTAAAAAGGGGAAGGTATGAGAGGTGCGCGAGAACACGACGATATAGGCTAGCTGTGAGAGGTGAGCAAAAACACAGCGATATAGGGGAAGGTATGAGAGGTACGCGAAAAAACAACGATATAGGGGAAGCTATGAGAGCTGCGCGAAAACACAGCGATATCGGGGAAGACATGAGAGGTGCCCGAAAACACATCAAAATAGGGGAAGCTACGAGAGATGAGCGAAAACATAGCGATATAGTGGAAGGTATGACAGGTGCACGAAAACACAGCGATATATGGGAAGCTATGAGAGGTGCACAAAAACAGAGAGAGAAGGGGGAACGTATGACAGGTGTGAGAAAACACAGCGATATAGGGGAAGCCTTGGGATGTGCGCAAAATCACAGTGATATCGGGGAAGGGATGAGAGGTGCGTAAAAACACAGCGATATAGGGGAAGCTATGGGAGGTGCGTGAATACACAGTGATATAGGGGATGCTATAAGAGGTGCGCAAAAACACAGCGATTTGGGGGAATCTATGAGTAGTGCGCGAAAACATCGCAATATACGGGAAGCTATGAGAGGTGTGCGAAAACATAGCGAGAAATGGGAAGCTGTGGGAGGTCCGTGAAAACAGGGCGATATAGGGGAAGTGATGAGAGGTGCACAAGAGCACAGTGACATAGGGGAAGCTATGGGAGGTGCATGAAAACAGAGCAATATTGGGGAAGCTATGACAGCTGCTTGATAACACAGCGATATAGGTGAAGATATGAGAGGTGCGCGAAAACCCGGTGATATAGAGGAAGCTATGAGAGGTGAGCGAAAACACAGCGATATAGGGGAAGCCTTGGGAGGTGCGGGAAATCACAGTGATATAGTGTAATGTATGGGAGGTGCGTAAAAATACTGTGATATAGGGGAAGGTATGTGATGTGTGAGAAAACATAGCGATGTAGGGGAAGCTATGCAAGGTGTGCCAGAATAAGGCGATATAGGGGAAGCTATGGGAGGTGCGCGAAAACACAGCGGTATAGGGGAATGTATGGGAGGTGCATGAAAACACGGCGATATAGGGGAAGTTATGAGAGGTGCGCGAAAAAACTGTGATATAGGGCGAGCTATGGGAGGTGCGCGAAAACAGGGCGATATACGTGAAGTTATGAGAGGTGCTTTAATACACGTCGATATAGGGGAATGTATGAGAGATGAGTGAAAACTCAGCTAAAAAAGGGAAGGCATGAGAGGTGCACGAGAACACGCTGATATAGGCAAAGCTATCAGAGGTGAGCAAAAACATAGCGATGTAGGGGAAGTTATGAGAGGTGCGCGAAAACAGAATGATATAGGGGAAGCTATGCGAGTTACGCGAAAACATGGTGATATAGGGGAAGTTATGAGAAGTGCACGAAAACACAGTGATTTGGGGGAAGCAATGAGAGGTGCGCGAAAACACAGTGATTTGGGGGAATCTGCGAAAGGTGCGTGAAAAACCGTCTGTATAGTGGAAGGTATGAGAGGTGTGCGAAAACACAATGATATAGGGGAAGGTATGCGAGGTGCGCAAAAACACAGCGATATATGGGAGGCTATGAGAGGTGCGTGAAAACATGGCGATATAGTGGAAGGTATGAGAGGTGTGCGAAAACACAGTGATAAATGGAAGCTATGGGATGTGCGTGAAAACACAGTGATATACGTGAAGGTACGAGAGGTGTGTGAAAACACATCGATATAGGGGAAGGTATGAGAGATGAGCGAAAACTCAGCTAAGAAAGGGAAGGTATGAGAGGTGCGTGAGAATATGGCGATATAGGCAAAGCTATGAGAGGTGAGCAAAAACACAGCGATACAGGGGAAGGTATGAGAGGTGCGTGAAAACACAGTGACATATGGGAAGCTATGAGAGGTGCATGAAAACAGAGCGAGAAAAGGGAAAATATGAGTGATGTGAGAATACACAGCAATATAGGGGGAGCTATGGGAGGTGCGTTAAGGCACGGCGATATATGGTGAAGGTATGAGAGGTGTGCGAAAACATAGTGGTGGAGGTGAAGCTATGTGAGGTGCGCGAAGGCATTGCAATATATGGAAAGCTATGAGAGGTGCGCTAAAACACAGCGATTGAGGGGAATGTATGAGAGATGTTCGAGAACACAGCGATATAGGGGAATCTATGAGAGGTGCGTTAAAACACTGCGATTTTGGGGAAGGTATCAGAGGTGCGCGAAAACACAGCGATATAAGGGAGGCTATGAGAGGTGAGTGAAAACACAGCGATATAGGCGAAGCATTGGTAGGTGCGCAAAATCACTGTTATATAGGGGAAGCTATGGGAGGTGCGGGAAATCACAGTGATATTGGGGAAGCTATGGGAGGTGCGCGAAAACACGGTGATAGACGTGAAGGTATGAGAGGTGCGTGAAAACACGTCGACAAAGCGGAAGGTATGAGAGATGAGCAAAAACTCAGCTAAAAAGTGGAAGGTATGAGAGGTGCGCGAGAACACGGCGATATAGGCTAGCTGTGAGAGGTGAGCAAAAACACAGCGACATAGGGGAAGGTATGAGAGGTACATGAAAACACAACGATATAGGGGAAGCTATCAGAGCTGCACGAAAACACAGCGATATCGGGGAAGACATGAGAGGCGCCCGAAAATACATCGATATAAGGGAAGCTACGAGAGATGAGTGAAAACATAGCGATATAGTGGAAGGTATGAGAGGTGCATGAAAACACAGCGATATATGGGAAGCTATGGTAGGTGCACGAAAACAGAGAGAGAAAGGGGAACGTATGAGAGCTGTGAGAAAACACAGCAATATAGGGGAAGCTATGGGAGGTGCATGAACGCACGGCGATGTAGGAGAAGATATGAAAGGTGCGCGAAAACACAGCGATGTAGGGGAAGCTAAGTAAGGTGCGCCAGAACATGGCGATATAGGGGAAGCTATGAGAGGTGAGCAAAAACCCAGCAATTTTGGCGAATCTATGCGAGGTCCGCGAAAACATCGCAATATATGGGAAGCTATGAGAGGTGCGCGAAAACATGGTGAAAAATGGGAAGAAATGGGAGGTCCCTGAAAACATGGCAATATAGGGTAAGTTATTTGAGCAGCTTGATAACACAGCGATAAAGGGGAAGTAATGAGATGTGCACGAAACCTAGGTGGTATAAGGGAAGCTATGAGAGGTGAGCAAAAACACAGCTAAAAAGGGGAAGGTATCAGAGGTGCATGAGAACATGGCGATATAGGCAAAGCTATGAGAGGTGATCATAAACACAGCGATATAGGGGAAGATACGAGAGGTGCGCGAAAACAGTGATATAGTAGAAGGTATGAGAGGTGTTCGAAAACACAGCAATATGTCGGAAGCTATGGGAGGTGCACGAAAACAGAGCGATATAGGGGAAGGTGTGAGTGGTGTGAGAAAACACAGCAATATGGGGGAGCTATGGGAGGTGCGTTAAGGCACGGCAATATATGGAGAAGGTATGAGAGGTGAGCGAAAACATAGTGGTGGAGTTGAAGCTATGCGAAGTGCGCGAAAACACAGCGATAGAGGGGAAGCTATGAGAGGTGCGTGAGAACACAATGATATAGGAGAAGCTATGCGATGTGGGCGAGAACACGGCGATATAGGGGAAGATATGAGAAGTGCGTTAAAACACTGCGATTTCGGGGAAGGTATCAGAGGTGCGTGAAAACACAGCGATATAGGGGAAGCTATGGGAGGTGCGTGAAAACACGACTATACAGGGGAAGGTATGAGAGGTACGTGAAAACACGTTGATACAGGGGAAGGTATGAGAGATGAGCAAAAACTCAGCTAATTAGGGGAAGGTATGAGAGGTGCGCGAGAACACGGCGATCTAGGCTAGCTGTGAGAGGTGAGCAAAAACACAGCGATGTAGGGGAAGGTATGAGAGCTGCGCGAAAAGACAGCGATATATGGGAAGCTATAGGAGGTGCACGAAAACAGAGAGAGAAAGGGGAAGGTATGAGAGGTGTGAGAAAAAACAGCAATATAGGGGAAGCTATGGGAGGTGGGTGAAAGCACGGTGATATAGGAGAAGGTATGAGAGGTGCACGAAAATATAGCAATGTAGGGTAAGCAATGCAAGGTGCGCCAGAACAAGGTGATATAGAGGAAGCTATGAGAGGTGCACAAAAACACAGCGATTTCGCGGAAGCTATGAGAGGTGCGCAAAAACACAGCGATTTGTGGGAAGCTATGAGAGGTGCGCGAAAATATTGCAATATATAGAAACCTATGAGAGGTGCACGAGAACACAGCAATAGAGGGGAAGCTATGAGAGGTGCGCAATAACACAGCGAAAAAGGGGAAGGTATGAGAGGTGCGCGAAAACATGGCGATATTTGGGAAACTATGGGAGTGCGTGAAAACAGGGCGATATAGGGGTAGGTATGAGAGGTGCGCGAAAAGACAGTGCTAAGCGGGAAGCTATGAGAGGTGCGCGAAAACACAGCGATGTAGGGGAAGCTACGAGAGGTGCGCAAAAACACAGCGATTTCGGGGAAGGTATCAGAGGTGCGCGAAAACACAGCGATATAAGGGAAGCTATGAGAGGTGAGTGAAAACACAGCGATATAGGCGAAGCCTTGGTAGGTGCGCGAAATCATAGTTATATAGGGGAAGCTATGGGAGGTGCGCGAAATCACAGTGATATTGGGGAAGCTATGGGAGGTGCGCGAAAACACGGCGATAGACGTGAAGGTATGAGAGGTGCGTGAAAACACGTCGACATAGCGGAAGGTATGAGAGATGAGCAAAAATTCAGCTAAAAAGTGGAAGGTATGAGAGGTGCGCGAGAACACGGCGATATAGGCTAACTGTGAGAGGTGAGCAAAAACACAGCGACATAGGGGAAGGTATGAGAGGTACATGAAAACACAACGATATAGGGGAAGCTATCAGAGCTGCACGAAAACACAGCGATATCGGGGAAGACATGAGAGGCGCCCGAAAACACATCGATATAGGGGAAGCTACGAGAGATGAGCGAAAACATAGCGATATAGTGGAAGGTATGAGAGGTGCACGAAAGCACAGCGAAATATGGGAAGCTATGGTAGGTGCACGAAAACAGAGAGAGAAAGGGGAACGTATGAGAGCTGTGAGAAAACACAGCAATATAGGGGAAGCTATGGGAGGTGCATGAACGCACGGCGATGTAGGAGAAGATATGAAAGGTGCGCGAAAACACAGCGATGTTGGGGAAGCTATGCAAGGTGCGTCAGAACATGGCGATATAGGGGAAGCTATGAGAGGTGCGCAAAAACCCAGCGATTTTGGCGAATCTATGAGAGGTCCGCGAAAACATCGCAATGTATGGGAAGTTATGAGAGGTGCGCGAAAACATGGTGAAAAATGGGAAGAAATGGGAGGTCCCTGAAAACATGGCAATATAGGGTAAGTTATTTGAGCAGCTTGATAACACAGCGATATAGGGGAAGTAATGAGATCTGCGCGAAAACACAGTGATATAGTGGAAGCTATGAGAGGTGAGCGAAAACACAGCGCTATAGGGGAAGCCTTGGGATGTGCGCGAAATCACAGTGATACCGGGCAAGGGATGTGAGGTGCGTTTAAACACAGCGATATAGGGGAATCTATGGGAGGTGCGCAAATACACAGCGATATAGGGGAAGCTATGAGAGGTGCTGAAAAACACAACGATTTGGGGGAATCTATGAGTGTGCGCGAAAACATCGCAATATATGGGAAGCTATGAGTGGTGCGCGAAAACATGGCGAAAAATGGGAGGCTGTGGGAGGTCCGTGAAAACAGGGCAATATAGGGAAAGTGATGAGAGGTGCACAAGAGCACAGTGACATAGGGGAAGCTATGGGAGGTGCGTGAAAACAGAGCATTATAGGGGAAGCTATGACAGCTGCTTGATAACACAGCGATATAGGTGAAGATATGAGAGGTGCGCGAAAACCCAGTGATATAGAGGAAGCTATGCGAGGTGAGCGAAAACACAGCGATATAGAGGAAGCCTTGGGAGGTGCGGGAAATCACTGCGATATAGGGTAATGTATGGGAGGTGCGTGAAAATACTGTAATATAGGGGAAGATATGTGATGTGTGAGAAAACATAGCGATGTAGGGGAAGCAATGCAAGGTGCGCCAGAATAAGACGATATAGGGGAAGCTATGGGAGGTGCGCGAAAACACAGTGATATGGGGAATGTATGGGAGGTGCATGAAAACACAGCCTTATAGGGGAAGTTATGAGAGGTTCCGCGAAAACACTGTGATATAGGGCAAGCTATGGGAGGTGCGCGAGAACAGGGCGATATATGTGAAGGTATGACAGGTGCTTTAATACACGTCGATATAGGTGAATGTATGAGAGATGAGCGAAAACAGCTAAAAAAGGGAAGGTATGAGAGGCGCGCGAGAACACGGCGATATAGGCAAAGCTATCAGAGGTGAGCAAAAACATAGCAATGTAGGTGAAGTTATGAGAGGTGCACGAAAGCAGAACGATATAGGTGAAGCTATGCGAGGTGCGCGAAAACATGGTGATAGAGGGGAAGCTATGAGAGGTGCGCGAAAACACAGTGATTTGGGGGAAGCTATGAGAGGTGCATGAAAACAGTGATTTGGGGGAAACTATGAGAGGTGCGTGAAAATATTGCAATATATAGAAACCTATGAGGGGTGCACGAGAACACAGCAATAGAGGGGAAGCTATGAGAGGTGTGCAATAACACAGCGAAAAAGGGGAAGGTATGGGAGGTGTGCGAAAACATGGCGATATATGGGAAACTATGGGAGGTGCGTGAAAACAGGGTGGTTTAGGGGTAGGAAAGAGAGGCGTGTGAAAAGACAGTGATGAGCGGAAAGCTATGAGAGATGTGCGAAAACACAACGATAAAGGTGAAAGTATGAGTGGTGCACCAAAACACATCGATATAGGGAAAGCTACGAGAGTTGCGTGAGAAAACATCTATATAGTGGAAGGTATGAGAGGTGTGCAAAAACACAACAATATAGGGGAAGGTATGCGAGGTGCGCAAAAGCACTGCAATATATGGGAAGCTATGAGAGGTGCGTGAAAACATGGCGATATAGTGGAAGGTATGAGAGGTGCGCGAAAACACAGTGATAAAGGGGAAGATATGGGAGGTGCGCGAAAACACAGCGTTATACGTGAAGGTATGAGAGGTGCGTGAAAACACATCGATATAGGGGAAGGTATGAGAGATGAGCGAAAACTCAGCTAAAAAGAGGATGGTATGAGAGGTGCGTGAGAATATGGCGATATAGGCAAAGCTATGAAAGGTGAGCAAAAACACAGCGATATAGGAGAAGCACGAGAGGTGCGTGAAAACACAGCGACATATGGGAAGCTATGGAAGTGCACTAAAACAGAGCGAGAAAGGGGAAGGTATGAGTGGTGTGAGAAAACACAGCAATATAGGGGGATCTATGGGAGGTGCGTGAAATCATGGCGATACATGGAGAAGGAATGAGAGGTGTGCAAAAAGATAGTGGTGGAGATGAAGCTATGTGAGTTGCGTGAACACACGGCGATATAGGGGAAGCTATGAGAGGTGCGCGAAAAAATTGCAATATATAGAAAGCTATGAGAGGTGCGCGAAAATACAGCGATAGAGTGGAAGGTATGGGAGGTGCGCGAGAACACAAGGATATAGGGGAAGCTATGCGATATGTGCAAAAACACGGCGATATAGGGGAAGCTATTAGAGGTGCGCGAATACACGGCGATATACGTGAAGGTATGAGAGGTGCGTGAAAACACGCCGATATAGAGAAAGATATGAGAGGTACGCGAAAACACAACAATATAGTGGAAGCTATGCGAGCTGCGCGAAAACACAGCGAAATAGGAGAAGTTATGAGAGGTGCGCGAACACATATCGATATAGGGCAAGCTATGAGAGATGTGCGAAAACATAGCGATATAGTGGACGGTATGAGAAGTGCGAGAAAACACAGCGATATATGGGAAGCTATGGGAGGTCCGTGAAAACAGGGCGATATAGAGGAAGTGAAGAGAGGTGCACAAGAGCACAGCAACATAGGGCAAGATATGAGAGGTGCGCGAACACACATCGATATAGGGCAAGCTACGAGAGATGTGCGAAAACATAGCGGTATAGTGGACGGTATGAGAAGTGCGAGAAAACACAGCGATATATGGGAAGCTATGGGAGGTGCACAAAAACAGAGCGAGAATGGGAAAGTTATGAGAAGTGTGAGAAAACACAGCAATATAGGGGAAGCTATGGGAGGTGCGTGAACGCACGGCGATATAGGAGAAGGTATGAAAGGTGCGCGAAAACACAGCGATGTAGGGGTAGCTATGCGAGGTGTGCCAGAACATGGCGATATATGGGAAGATATGAGAGGTGCGCAAAAACACAGTGATTTGGGGGAATCTATGAGAGGTGTGCAAAATCATCGCAATATATGGGAAGCTATGAGAGGTGCGCGAAAACACAGCGAAAAATGGGAAGCTATGGGAGGTCCGTGAAAACAGGACGATATAGGGGAAGTGAAGAGAGGTGCACAAGAGCACAGCGACATAGGGCAAGATATGAGAGGTGCGCGAAAACACGGTGATATAGCGGAAGCTATGAGAGGTGAGCGAAAGCACAGCGATATAGAGGAAGCCTTGGAAGGTGCGCGAAATCACAGTGATATCGGGGAAGGGATGAGAGGTGAGTGAAAACACAGCGATATAGGGGAATGTATGAGATGTGTGAGAAAACACTGCAACATGGAGGAAGCTATGGGAGGTGCGCGAAAGCACGGCAACTTTGGCGAATCTATGAGAGGTCCGTGAAACCATCGCAATATATGGGAAGCTATGAGAGGTGTGCGAAAATGTGGTGAAAAATGGGAAGCTATGGAAGGTCCCTGAAAACATAGCAATATAGGGGAAGTTATGTGAGCTGCTTGATAACACAGCGATAAAGGGGAAGTAATTAGATGTGCATGAAAAATAGGTGGTATAGGGGAAGCTATGAGAGGTGAGCGAAAACACAGCTAAAAAGGGAAAGCGATATAGTGGAAGGTGTGAGAGGTGCGCGAAAAACCAGCGATATATTGGAAGCTATGGGAGGTGCATGAAAACAGAGCGACATAGGGAAAGGTATGAGAGGAACGCGAAAACACAGCGATTTGGGGAAGCTATGAGAGGTGCGCGAAAACATCGCAATATATAGGAAGCTATGAGAGGTGCGCGTAAGCAGGGTGAAAAATGGGAAGCTATGGGTGGTGCGTGATTACACAGCGATATTGGGGAAAGTACGAGAGTTGTGCGAAAACATGGCGATATATGGGAAACTATGGGAGGTGCGTGAAAACAGTGCAATATGGGGGAAGGTATGAGTGGTGCGCAAAAACACAGCGATGTACGGGAAGCTATGGGAGGTGTGCGAAAGCAGAGCTATATAGGGGAAGTGATGAGAGGTGCACGAGAGTACAGCGAATTAAAGGAAGTTATGGAGGTGCGTGGAAACACAATCATACGGAGAAGGTATCAGAGGTGCGCTAAAACACAGTAATATCGGGGAAGGGATGAGAAGTCTGCGAAAACACGTCGATATAGGGGAAGGTATGAAAGGTGTGCAAAAACATAGTGATATAGGAAAAGCTATGGGAGGTACACGAAAACACGGCGATATACAAGAAGATATGAGAGTTGCGTGAAAACACGTCGATATAGGGGAAGGTATGCGAGGTGCGCGAAAACACAGAGACACAGGGGAAGCTATGGGAGTTGTACAAAATCACAGCGATATAGGGGAAGGTATGGGTGGTGCATGAAAACACGGCGATATAGGGAAAGGTATGAGAGGTGCGTTTTGTTTTGTGCGTGAAAACACAATGATATAGAGGAATCTATAGGAGGTGCGTGAATAAGCAGCGATATATGGGAAGCTATGGGAGGTGCGCGATAATAGAGCGATATAGGGGAAGGTATGAGGGGTGTGCCAAAACACAGCGATATAGGGGACTCTATGGGAGGTGCACGAAAACACAGTGATATAGGGGAAGCTATGGGAGGTACGCGAAAACATGGTGATGTACGTGATTATATGAGAGGTGCGCGAAAACAGAGCAATTTGAGGGAAGCTATGAGAGGTGCGCGAAAACATTGCAATATATGGAAAGCTATGAGAGGTGCACGAGAACACAGCGATAGAGGGGAAGCTATGAGAGGTGCATGATAACTCAGTGAAAACGGGGAAGGTATGAGAGGTGCTGGAAAACACGGCAATATATGGGAAACTATGGGAGGTGCGTGAAAACAGGTCGATATCGGGGACGGTATCAGAAGTGTGCAAAAACACAGCGATATAGGGGAATCTATGGGAGGTGCGCAAAACCACAGCGATATAGGGGAAGGTATGGGTGGTGCACGAAAACACGGCGATATAGGGGAATATATGAGAGGTGCGCGAAATCACAATGATATAGGGGGAGGTATGAGAGGTGTGCGAAAACACAGTGATATAGAGGAATCTATAGAAGGTGCACGAAAACGCAGCAATATATGGGAAGCTATGGGAGGTGCACGAAAACAGAGCGACATGGGGAAGGTATGAGGGGTGCGAGAAAACACAGCGATGTAGGGGAAGCTATGGGAGGTGCGTGAAAACACGGCTATATATGAGAAAGTATGGGAGGAGTACAAAAACACATCGATGTACGGGAAGGTATGAGAGGTGCGCGAAAACCGTGATATAACGGAAGCTATTGGAGTTACGCAACAACACAGCAATATAGGGGAAGGTATGGATGGTGCGCGAAAACACGGCAATATACGTGAAGGTATCAGAGTTGCGTGAAAACACATCGATATAGGGGAAGGTATGAGAAGTGCAGGAAAACACGGCATTATAGGGGAAGCTATAAAATAAGAGGTGAGCGAAAACACAGCAATATAGGGGAAGGTATGAGAGGTGCACGAAAACACAGTGATATAGGGGAAGCTATGGGAGGTGCACGAAAACACGGCGATATACGTGAAGGTATGAGAGGTTTGTGAAAACACGTCGGTATATGAGAAGGTGAAGGTAGGAGTGATGCGCGATTTAGGCGAAGCTGTGAGAGGTGAGCAAAAACACGGCGATATAGGGGACTCTATGGGAGGTGCATGAAAACACAGCGATATAGGGGAAGTCATGAGAGGTGCGCGTAAACACAGTGATTTGGGGGATTCTATGTTAAGCTATAAGAGGTGTATTAGAACACAGCGATATAGGGGAAGGTATGGGAGGTGAGCGAAAACAGCGATATAGGGGAAGCTATGGGCGGTGCGCGATATCACAGCGATATAGGGGAAGGTATGGGAGGTGCACGAAATCACGACGATATAGGGGAAGGTATGAGTGGTGCGTGAAAACACAACCATATAGGGGAAGGTATGAGAGGTGCGCGAAAACACAGTGATATAGAGGAATCTATTGGAGGGGCACGAAAACGCAGCGATATATGGGAAGCTATGGGAGGTGCGTGATAACAGAGCGATATAGGGGAAGATATGAGGGGTGCGAGAAGACACAGCAATACAGAGGGAGGTATGGGAGGTGCGCGAAAACACGGCGATATACGTGAAGGTATCAGAGGTGCGTGAAAACACGTCAATATAGGGGAAGGTATGAGAGGTGCAAGAAAACACAGCGATATAGGGGAAGCTATAAGAGGTGAGAGAAAACACAACAATATAGGGGAAGGTATGAGAGGTGTGCGAAAACACAATGATATTCGGGAAGCTATGGGAGGTACGGAAAAAACAGCGATATGGAGTAAGTTATGAGACGTGCGCGAAAACAAGGCGTTATATGTGAAGGTATGAGAGGTGCGTGAAAACACGTTGATATAGGGGAAGGTATGAGAGATGAACAAAAACTCAGCTAAAAAGGGGAAGGTATGAGTGATGCGTGAGAACACGGCGATATAGAGGAAGGTATGAGAGGTGCGCGCAAACACACGATTATATTGGGGAAGCTATGGGAGGTGCGCGAAAACATGGCGATATACGTGAAGGTATGTGAGGAGCATGAAAACACGGCGATACAGGGGAAGTGATGAGAGGTGCACGAAAACTCAGCAATATAGAGGACGGCATGAGAGGTGCGCAAAAACACAGTGATATAGAGGAATCTATAGGAGCTGCGGGAAAAACTGTGGGAGGTGAGCAATAACAGCGCAATATAGAGGAAGGTATGAGGGGTGCGAGAAAACACAGCAATGTAGGGGAAGCTATGGGAGGTGCGTGAAAATAAGGGGATATAGGAGAAAGTATGAAAGGAGCACGATAACACAGCGATGTATGGGAAGGTATGGGAGGAGCACGAAAACACGACGATACAGGGGAAGGTATGAGAGGTGAGCGAAAACACAACAATATAGGGGAATCTATGGGCGGAGTGCGAAATCACAGCGATATAAGGGAAGGTATGAGGGGTGCGAGAAAACACAGCAATGTAGGGGAAGCTATGGGAGGTGCGTGAAAACAAGGCGATATAGGAGAAAGTATGAAAGGAGCACGATAACACAGAGATGTACGGGAAGGTATGGGAGGAGCACGAAAACACGACGATACAGGGGAAGGTATGAGAGGTCAGCGAAAACACAGCAATATAGGGGAAACTATGGGTGGAGTGCGAAATCACAGTGATATAGGGGAAGTTATGAGAAGTGCGCGAAAACAGTGATGTAGGGGAAGCTATGGGAGGTGCGTGAAAATATGGCGATACAGGGGAAGCGATGAGAGGTGCACGAAAACTCTGAAATTAGAGGATGGAATGAGCGGAGTGTGAAAACGCAGGGATATACGGGTAAGTATGCAAGATGCATGAAAACACAGTGATATAGGGAATGTATGAGAGGTGCGCGAAAACACAACGATATAGGGGAAGTTATGAGAGGTGCGCGAAAACGCAGCGATATATGGGAAGCTATGGGAGATGCTCGATAACAGAGCGATATTGGGGAAGGAATGAGTGGTGCGAGAAAACACAGTGATGTAGGGGAAGCTATGGTTGGTGCGTGAAAACACGGCGATATAGGAGAAAGTATGAGAGGAGCAGGAAAACACAGCAATGTACGGGAAGGTATGAGAGGTGCGCAGAAACACAGCGATATATGGGAAGCTATGGGAGGTGCACGACAACAGACAAATATAAGGGACGTATCAGATGTGGGAGAAACACAGCGATATAGGGGAAGCTGAGGGAGGTGCGTGAAACATTGCGATATAGGAGAAGGTCATGAGAGGTACGTGAAAACACAGCGATGTTGGGGAAGCTATGAGAGGGGCGCGAAAAACAGCGATATAGCAGAAGCTATGGGAGGTACGTGACAACACAGGAATATCAGGGAAGGTATGGAAGGTGAGTGAAAACACAGCAATATGGGTGAAGCTATAAGAGGTGAGCGAAAACACAGCAATAAAGGGGAAGGTATGAGAGGTGTGCGAAAACACAATGATATTGGGGAAGCTATGGGAGGTGCGGTAAAACACAGCGATATAGGGTAAAGTATGAGATGTGCGCGAAAACACAGCGATATAGGGGAAACTATGGGAGTTTTGCGAAAATACAGCGATATAGGGTAAGGGATGAGAGGTGGGTGAAAACACAGCGATATAGGGTAAGGTATGACAGTGCTCAAAAAACACAGCGATATAGGAGAATCTATGGGAGGTGCGCGAAAACACAGCGATATAGCGGAAGGCATGGGAGGAGCACGAAATCACGGCGATTTAGGGAAGGTATAAAAGGTGCGCGATAACCCAGTGATATTGGGGAAGCTATGGGAGGTGTGCGAAAACACGGTGATATACGTGATGTTATGAGAGGTGCGCGAAAACACAGCATTTTGAGGGAAGCTATGAGAGGTACGCGAAAACATTGCAGTATATGGAAAGTATGAGAGGTGCACAAGAACACAGTGATAGAGGGGAAGCAATGAGAGGTGCGCGATAACACCGTGAAAAGGGGGAAGGTATGAGAGGTGCGGGAAAACACGGCGATATATGGGAAACTATGGGAGGTGCGTGAAAATAGGGTGATATAGGGGAAGGTATGAGAGGTGTTCAAAAACACAGCGATGTAGGGGAAGCTATGGGAGGTGCGCGAAAGCAGATCGATATAGGGGAAGGTATGAGCGATGCGCTAAAACACAGCAATGTTGAGGAGAGTACGAGAGGTCTGCGAAAACACGGCGATATAGGGGTAAGTATGAGAGGTGGGCGAAAAGACAGTGATAAGCGGAAGCTATGAGAGATGCGCGACAACACAGCAATATAGGGGATGCTATGGGAGTTGCATGAAATCACAGCGATATAGGGGAGGTGATGAGACGTGTGTGAAAACACAGCGATACAGAGGAAGCTATGGGAGGTGAGTGAAAACACAGCGATATAGGGGAAGGTCTGAGAGGTGTGCGAAAACACAATGATATTGAGGAAGTTATGAGAGGTGCGTAAACACAGCAATATAGGGTAAGGTATGAGAGGTGCGCGAATACACAGCGATATAGGGGAAAGTATGGGTGGTGCATGAAAACACGGCGATATAGGGAAAGGTATGAGAGGTGGCGCGAAAACACAACGATATAGGGGAAGGTATGAGAGGTGTGTGAAAACACAGTGATATAGAGAAATCTATAGGAGGTGCGCGAATACGCAGCGATATATAGGAAGCTATGGGAGTTGCGCGATAACAGAGCGATATAGGGGAATGTATGAGGGGTGCAAGAAGACACAGCGATGTAGGGGAAGCTACGGGAGGTGTGTAAAACACGGCGATATAGGAGAAATTATGAGAGGAGCGCGAACACACAGCAATATAGGGGAAGTTATGAGAGGTGGTCAAAAACTCAGTAATATAGGGGAAGCTGTGGGAGGTGTGCGAAAACACGGCGATACACATGAAGGTATGTGAGGATGCGTGAAAACCCGTCGATACAGGGAAAGGGATGAGAGGTGCACCAAAACACAGCAATATAGAGGATGGTATGAGCGGAGAGTGAAAACCCAGGGATATAGGGGTAGATAAGCAAGATGCATGAAAACACACTGATATAGGGAAGGTATGAGAGCTGCGCGAAAACACAACGATATAGGGGAAGGTATGACAGGTGCACAAAAACACAGTGAAGTAGAGGAATCTATAGGAGGTGCACGAAAGCGCAGTGATATATGGGAAGCTATGGGACGATATGGGGACGGTATTAGAGGCGGGAGAAAACGCAACGATATAGGGGAAGCTATGGGAGGTGCGTGAAAACAGTGCGATATATGTTAAGCTATGAGAAGTGTACGAGTACAGAGCGATATAGGGGAAGGTATGGGAGGTGCGTAAAAACACGGCGATATAGGGGAAGGTGTGGGAGGTGCACCAAAACTCAGCGATATAGGGGAAGGTATGAGAGGTGCGCGAAAACACAGTGATATAGGGGAAGCTATGGGAAGTGCGCGAAAACATGGTGATATACGTGATGTTATGAGAGGTGCACAAAAACAGAGCAATTTGAGGGAAGCTATGAGAGGTGTGTGAAAACATTGCAATATATGGAGAGCTATGAGAGGTGCACGAGACCACAGCAATATAGGGGAAGGTATGAGAGGTGCGGGAAAACACGGTGATATATGGGAAACTATGGAGGTGCGTGAAAACAGGACGATATAGGGACGGTATGAGAGGTGCACAAAAACACAGTGATATAGGTGGATCTATGGGAGGTGCGCAAAACCACAGTGATATAGGGGGAGGTATGAGAGGTGTGCAAAAACACAATGATATAGAGGAATCTATAGGAGGTGCATGAAAACGCAGCGATATATGGGAAGCTATGGGAGGTGCAATAACAGTGCGATATAGGGGAAGGTATGAGAGGTGCGCGAAAACAGTGATATAGTGGAAGCTATGGGAGGTACGCGACAACACAGCAATATAGGGGAAGGTATGGGAGGTGCTCGAAAAGACGTCGATATAGGGGAAGGTATGAGAGGCGCACGATAAAACGGCGATATAGGGGAAGCTGTAAGAGGTGAGCGAAAGCACAGCGATATAGGGGAAGGTGTGGGAGGTGCACGAAATCACAGCGATATAGGGGAATGTATGAGAGGTGCGCAAAAACATAGCGATATAGGGGAAGGTATGGGAGGTGTGCGAAAACGCAGCGATATATGGAAAGCTATTGGAGGTGCACAATAACAGAGTGATATAGGGGAAGGTATGAGGGATGCTGGAAAACATAGCGATATAGAGGAATCTATGGTAGGTGCGTGAAAACATGGCGATATAGGAGAAAGAATGAGAGGTGTACGAAAACACATCGATGTACGGTAAGCTATGAGATGTGCGCGAAAACAGTGATATAGCGGTAGCTATGGGAGTTACGCGACAACACAGCAATATAGAGGAAGGTATGGGAGGTGCACGGAAAACACGGCGATATACGTGAAGGTATCCGAGTTGCGTGAAAACTCGTCGATATAGGGGAGGGTATGAGAGGTGCAAGAAAACACGGCAATATAGGGGGAAGCTATAAGAGGTGAGCGAAAACACAACAATATAGGGGAAGGTTTGAGAAGTGTGAGAAAACACAATGATATTGGGGAAGCGATGGGAGGTGCGGCAAAACACAACGATGTAAGGCAAGGTATAAGAGGTTCGCGAAAACACAGCGATATAAGGGAAGCTATGGGAGGTGCACGAAAACACGGCGATATACGTGAATGTATGAGAGGTGCGTAAAAACACGTCGATATAGGGGAAGGTATGAGAGATGAGGAAAAACTCAGCTAAAAAGGGGAAGGTATGAGTGATGCACGAGAACACGATGATATAGGCAAAGCTATGAGAGGTGAGAAAAAACACAGCGATATGGGGGAAGGTATGTGAGGTGCGCGAAAACACGGCGATTTAGGGAATCTATGAGAGGTGCACGAAAACATTGCAATATATGTTAAGCTATGAGAGGTGTATGAGAACACAGCGATATAGGGGAAGGTGTGGGAGGTGCACGAAAGATAGCGATATAGGGGAAGGTATGAGAGGTGCGCAAAAATACAGCGATATAGGGGAAGGTATGGGAGGTGCGTCAAAACAAGGCGTTATACGGGAAGGTATTAGAGGTGTGCAAAAACACAACGATATAGGGGAATCTATGGGAGGTGCGTGAAACCACAGCGACATAATGGAAGGTATGGGTGGTGCACGAAAACACGGCGATATAGGGGAAGCTTTGGGAGGTGCACTAAAATGTGGTGATATACGTGATGTTATGAGCGGTGCGCGAAAACAGCAATTTGAGGGAAGCTATGAAAGGTGCGCGAAAACATTGCAATACATGGAAAGCAATGAGAGGTGCACAAGAACACAGCGATAGAGGGGAAGCTATAAGAGGTGCGCGATAACAGTGAAAAAGGGGAATGTATGAGAGGTGCGGGAAAACACGGCGATATATGGGGAACTATGGGAGGTGCGCAATAACAAAGCGATATAGGGGAAGGTATGAGAGGTGCGCAAAAACACAACGAAAAAGAGGAATCTATGGGAGGTGCACGAAACCACAGCAATATAGGGTAAGGTATGGTTGGTGCACGAAAACACGGCGATATAGGGGAAGGTATGAGAGGAGCGCAAAAGCACAGCGATATGGGGGAAGTATGAGAGGTGTGCGAAAACACAGTGATATAGAGGAATCTATAGGAGGTGCGTGAAAACGCAGCGACATATGGGAAGCTATGGGAGGTTGTACAAACAGAACGATATAGGGGAAGGTATCAAAGGTTGGAGAAAACACAGCGATATTGGGGAAGCTATTGGAGGTGTGTGAAAACATTGCGATATAGGAGAAGGTATTAGAGGTACGCGAAAACACAGTGATGTTGGGGAATTTATGAGAGGTGCGCTAAAACAGCGATATAGTGGAAGCTATGGGAGGTACGCGAAAACACAGCAATATAGGGTAAGTTATGGGAGGTGCGCAAAAACACGGTGACATACGTGAAGGTATCAGAGGTGCGTGAAAACACGTCGATATAAGGGAAGGTATGTGAGGCGCACGAAAACACGGCGATATAGTGGAAGCTATAAGAGGTGAGTGAAAACACAGCAATATAGGGGAAGGTATGAGAGGTGTGCGAAAACACAGCGATATAGGGGGAAGCTATGGGAGCTGCATGAAAACAGTGCGATAGAGGGGAAGGTATGAAAGGTGTGCAAAAAAACAACGATATAAGGGAATCTATGGGATGTGCGTGAAAACACAGCGATATAGGGGAAGCTATGCGCGGCGCGCGAAATCACAGCGATATAGGGGAAGGTATGAGAGGTGCGTGAAAACAGGGCGTTATAGTGGAACTTTATAGAGGTGCGCAAAAACACAGCGATATAGGGAGAATCTATGGGAGGTGCACGAAAACACAGCCATATAGGGGAAGGTACGGGAGGTGTGCGAAAACAGAACACTTTGAGGGAAGCTATGAGAGGTGCGCGAAAAAAGAGCAATTTGAGGGAAGCTAAGAGCGGTGAGCGAAAACATTGCAATATATGGAGAGCTTCTAGAAGTGCATGAGAACACAGCGATAGGGGGGAAGCTATGAGAGGTGCGCGATAACACAGTGAAAAAGGGAAAGGTATGAGAGGTGCGGGGGAAAACACGGCGATATATGGGAAACTATGGGAGGTGCGTGAAAACGGTGATATAGGAGAAAGTATGAGAGGAGTATGAAAACACATCGATGTACGGGAAGCTATGAGAGCTGCGCGAAAACAGTGATATAGCGGAAGCTATGGAAGTTACGCGACAACACAGCAATATAGGGGAAGATATGGGAGGTGCGCGAAAACAGAGCAATATAGGGAAAGCTATGAGATGTGTACGTAAACACAGTGATATAGGGGAAGCTATGGGAGGTGCGCAAAAACATGGTGATATACGTGATGATATGAAAGGTGTGCGAAAGCAGAACAATTTGAGGGAAGCTATGAGAGGTGAGCGAAAACATTGCAATATATGGAAAGCTGTGAGAGGTGCGCGATAACACAGTGATAGAGGGGAAGCTATGAAAGGTGCGGGAAAATGCAAGGATATAGGGTAAGGTATGAGAGGTGCGCGAAAACACAGCAATATAGGGGAAGCAATGGGAGGTGCACGAAAACACGGCGATATACGTGAAGCTATGAGAGGTGCGTGAAAACACGTGGATATAGGGGAAGGTATGAGAGATTAGCGAAAACAGCTAAAAAGGGGAAGGTATGAGTGATGCGCGAGAAAACAGCGATATAGACAAAGCAATGAGAGGTGAACAAAAAACACAGTGATATAGGGAAAGATATGCGAGGTGCGCGAAAACACGGCGATATAGGGGAAGCTATGAGAGGTGCGCGTAAACACAGCGATTTGGGGAATCTATGAGAGGTGCACAAAAACATTGTAATATATGTTAAGCTATGAGAGGTGTACGAGAACAAAAAGATATAGGGGAAGGTGTGGGAGGTGCACGAAAACACGGCGATATAGGGGAAGCTATGAGCGGTGCGCAAAATCACAGCGATATAGTGGAAGGTATGAGAGGTGCGTGAAAACAGGGCGTTATAGTGGAACTTATTAGAGGTGCGAAAAAACACAGCGATATAGGGGAATCTATGGGAGGTGCACGAAAACATGGCCATATGGGGAATGTATGAGAGGTGCGCGCAAACATGGTGATATACGTGATGTTATGAGAGGTGCGCGAAAACAAAGCAATTTGAGGGAAGCTATGAGAGGTTAGCGAAAACATTGCAATATATGGAGAGCTATGAGAGGTGCATGAGAACACAGTGACAGAGGGAAGCTATGAGAGGTGCGGGAAAATGCAACGATATAGGGTAAGGTATGAGAGGTGCGCGAAAACACAGCAATATAGGGGAAGCTATGGGAGGTGCACGAAAAACACGGCTATATACGTGAAGCTATGAGAGGTGCGTGAAAACACGTCGGTATAGAGGAAGGTATGAGAGATTAGCGAAAACTCAGCTAAAAAGGGGAAGTTATGAGTGATGTACGAGAACACGGCGATATAGAAACATAGAAAAATAGAAAATAGGTGCAGGAGTAGGCCATTCGCCCTTCGAGCCCTGCACCACCATTTATTATGATCGTGGCTGATCATCCAACTCAGAACACCGCCCCCAGCCTGCCCTCCATACCCCCTGATCCCCGTAGCCACAAGGGCCATATCTAACTCCCTCTTAAATATAGCCAATGAACTGGCCTCAACTGTTTCCTGTGGCAGAGAATTCCACAGATTCACCACTCTCTGTGTGAAGAAGTTTTTCCTAATCTCGGTCCTAAAAGGCTTCCCTTTTATCCTCAAACTGTGACCCCTTGTTCTGGACTTCCCCAACATCGGGAACAATCTTCCTGCATCTAGCCTGTCCAATCCCTTTAGGATTTTATATGTTTCAATCAGAGCCCCCCTCAATCTTCTAAATTCCAATGAGTACAAGCCCAGTTCATCCAGTCTTTCTTCATATGAAAGTCCTGCCATCCCAGGAATCAATCTGATGAACCTTCTTTGTACTCCCTCTATGGCAAGGATGTCTTTCCTCAGATTAGGGGACCAAAACTGCACACAATACTCCAGGTGTGGTCTCACCAAGGCCTTGTACAACTGCAGTAGTACCTCCCTGCTCCTGTACTCGAATCCTCTCGCTATAAATGCCAGCATACCATTCGCCTTTTTCACCGCCTGCTGTACCTGCATGCCCCACTTTCAATGACTGGTGTATAATGACATCCAGGTGTCGTTGCACCTCCCCTTTTCCTAATCGGCCACCATTCAGATAATAATCTGTTTTCCTATTTTTGCCACCAAAGTGGATAACTTCACATTTATCCACATTAAATTGCATCTGCCATGAATTTGCCCACTCACCCAACCTATCTAAGTCACTCTGCATCCTCTTAGCATCCTCCTCACAGCTAACACTACCACCCAGCTTCGTGTCATCCGCAAACTTGGAGATGCTGCATTTAATTCCCTCATCCAAGTCATTAATATATATTGTAAACAACTTGGGTCCCAGCACTGAGCCTTGCAGTACCGCACTAGTCACCGCCTGCCATTCTGAAAGGTCCCGTTTATTCCCACTCTTTGCTTCCTGTCTGCTAACCAATTCTCCACCCACAGCAATACCTTACCCCCAATACCGTGTGCTTTAAGTTTGCACACTAATCTCCTGTGTGGGACCTTGTCAAAAGCCTTTTGAAAATCCAAATATACCACATCCACTGGTTCTCCCCCTATCCACTCTACTAATTACATTCTCAAAAAATTCTATGAGATTCGTCAGACATGATTTTCCTTTCACAAATCCATGCTGACTTTGTCCGATGATTTCACCGCTTTCCAAATGTGCTGTTATCACATCTTTGATAACTGACTCCAGCAGTTTCCCCACCACCGACGTTAGGCTATCCGGTCTATAATTCCCCGGTTTCTCTCTCCCTGCTTTTTTAAAAAGTGGGGTTACATTAACCACCCTCCAATCCTCAGGAACTAGTCCAGAATCTAACGAGTTTTGAAAATTTATCACTAATGCATCCACTATTTCTTGGGCTACTTCCTTAAGCACTCTGGGATGCAGACTATCTGGCCCTGGGGATTTATCTGCCTTCAATCCCTTCAATTTACCTAACACCTCTTCCCTACTAACATGTATTTCGCTCAGTTCCTCCATCTCACTGGACCCTCTGTCCCCTACTATTTCTGGAAGATTATTTATGTCCTCCTTAGTGAAGACAGAACCAAAGTAATTATTCAATTGGTCTGCCATGTCCTTGCTCCCCATAATCAATTCACCTGTTTCTATCTGTAGGGGACCTACATTTGTCTTTACCAGTCTTTTCGTTTTTACATATCTATAAAAGCTTTTACAGTCAGTTTTTATGTTCCCTGCCGGTTTTCTCTCATAATCTTTTTTCCCCTTCCTAATATAGGCAAAGCTATGAGAGGTGAGCAAAAACACAGTGATATAGGGGAAGCTATGAGAGGTGCATGAAAACATTGCAATATATGTTAAGCTATGAGAGGTGTACGAGAACAAAAAGATATAAGGGAAAGTGTGGGAGGTGCATGAAAACACGGCAATAAAGGGGAAGATATGAGAGGTGAGCGAAAACACAGCGATATAGGAGAAGCTATGGGCGGTGCACAAAATCACAGCGATATAGTGGAAGGTATAAGAGGTGCGCAAAAACACAGCGATATAGGGGAAGGTATGGGAGGTGCGTTAACAATGGGCATTATAGGGGAAGGTATTAGAGGTGCGCAAAAACACAGTGATTAGAGAAATCTATGGAAGGTGCACAAAAACACAATGATATAGGGGAAGTGATATAGAGGTGCGCGAAAACACAGTGAGATAGGGGAAGCTATGAGAGGTGCGCAAAAACATGGTGATGCACGTGATGTTATGAGAGGTGCGCGAAAACAGTGATATTGTGGAAGCTTTGGGAGTTACGCGACAACACAGCAATATAGGTGAAGGTATGAGAGGTGCGCGAAAACATGGTGATATACGTGAAGGTATGAGAGGTGCAAGAAAACACAGCGATATAGGGAAAGCTATAAGTGGTGAGCGAAAACACAGCAATATAGAGGAAGGTATGAGAGGTGTGCGAAAACACAATGATATTGGGGAAGCTATGGGAGGTGCGGGAAAACGCAATGATATAGGGTAAGGTTTGAGAGGTGCCGGAAAACACAGCAATATAGGGGAAGGCATGAGAGGTGCGCAAAAACACAGCGACATAGTGGAATCTATGGGAGGTGCACGAAAACACGGCGATATACATGAAGATATGAGAGGTGAGCGAAAACACAACGATATAAGGGAAGATATGAGAGATTAGTGAAACCTCAGCTAAATAGGGGAAGGTATGAGTGATGCGCGAGAACATGGCGATATAGGCAAAGCTGTGAGAGGTGAGCAAAAACACAGCGATATAGGGGAAGCTATGAGAGATGCGCGTAAACACAGCGATTTGGGGGAATCTATGGGAGGTGCACACAAACATTGCAATATATGTTAAGCTATGAGAGGTGTACGAGAACATAGCGATATAGGGGGAATCTATGGGAGGTGCACAAAAACACACCTATATAGAGGAAGGTATGAGCGGTGCACAAAAACATGGCAATATAGGGGGAAGGTATGAGAGGTGCGAGAAGACACAGTGATATGGGGGGCGCTATGGGAGGTGCGTGAAAACACTGCGTTATAGGAGAAGGCATGAAAGGTGTGCAAAAACACAACGATGTAGGGGGAAGCTATGCGAGGTGCGCGAAAACACAACGATGTAGGGGAAGCTATGCGAGGTGCGCGAGAACATGGCAATATTGGGGAAGCTATGAGAGATGCGTGAATACACAGCAACTTAGGGGAAGCTATGACAGGTGCGCAGATACATCGAAATATAGGGGAAGCTATGAGAGGTGCCGGAGTACACAGCTATATAAGGGAAGCTATGCGAGGTGCGCGAAAACACACTAATACAGAGGAAGGTATGAGCGGTGCGCGAAAACGCAGCAATATATGGGAAGCTATGGGAGGTGCACGAAAACAGATAGATGCAGGAGAAGTTCTGAGAGGTGCGACAAAACACAGTGATATACGGGAAGCTATGGAAGGTGCGTGAAAACACGACGATATAGGAGAAGTTATGAGAGGTGCGTAAGAGCACAGCGTTTTGGGGGAAGCTGTGAGAGGTGCGTGAAAACATCGCAATATATGGGAAGCTATGGGAGGTGCGTGAAACAGGACGATATGGGGCATTTATGAGAGGTACGCAATAACACAGTGATGTAGGGGAAGCTATAGGAGGTGCGCGAAAGCTGAGCAATATAGGAGAAGGGATGAGGTGCGCAAAAACACAATGATACAGGGGAAGCTATGGGATGTGCGCGAAAACCCGGCGATATTTGTGAAGGTATCAGAAGTGCGTGAAAACATGTCCATATTGGGGAAGGTGTGAGAGATGAGCGAAAACTCAACTAAAAAGGGGAAGGTATGAGTGATGCGCGGAAAACACGGCGATATAGGGTAATGTATGAGAGGCGTGAGAAAACATGGTGATATATGGGAAGCTATGGGATGTGCGCGAAAGCAGAGCGATGTAGAGGAAGTGATAAGAGGTGCACGATAGCACAGCGATGTAGGGGAAGCTATGGGAGGTGCATGAAAACACAGCCATACGTGGACGGTATGAGAGGTGCGCTAAAACACAGTGATATGGTGTGAAGGTATGAGAGGTGCGTGAAAACACAATGATATAGGGGGAAGCTATGGGAGGTGTGCGAAAACACAGCAATATACGGGAAGGTATGGAAGGTGTACGAAAACACGGTGATATAGGGGAAGGTATGAGAGGTGCGCGAAAACACAGTGATATAGCGGAAGCTATGGGATGTGTACGAAAACACGGCGATATAGGGGATGGTATGAGAGGTACGCGAAAACAGCAATTTGACGGAAGCTATGAGAGGTGCGCGAAAACACAGCGATATAGGGTAATGTATGAGAGGCGTGCGAAAACACGGTGATATATGGGAAGCTATGGGATGTGCGCGAAAGCAGAGTGATGTAGAGGAAGTGATAAGAGGAGCACGATAGCACAGCGATGTAGGGGAAGCTATGGGAGGTGCGTGAAAACACAGCCATACGTGGACGGTATGAGAGGTGCGCTAAAATACGGCGATATAGGTGAAGGTATGAGAGGTGCGTGAAAACACAGTGATATAGGGGAAGCTATGGGAGGTGCACGAAAACACGGCGATATACCTGATGGTATGAGAGGTGCGCGAAAACACGACGATATAGGGAAGGTATGAAAGATGAGCGAAAACTCAGCTAAAAAGGGGAAGGTATGAGAGGAGCGCGAGAACACGGCGATAAAGGCAAAGCTATGAGAGGTGAGCAAAAACACAGCGATATAGGGGAAGGTATGAGAGGGTGCGTGAAACACATAGCGATATAGAGGAAGCTATGAGAGGGGTGCGAAAACACAGAGATTTGGGGAAGCTCTGAAAGGTGCGCGAAAACATTGCAATATATGGAAAATTATGAGAGGTGCGCGAAAATACAGCGATAGAGGCGATGGCATGGGATGAGCGCGAAAACACGGCGATATAGGGGAAGGTAGAAGAGGTGCCCGAAAACACAGTGATATAGGTGAAGTTATGGGAGGTGCGCAAAAACACGGCGATATACATGAAGGTATGTGAAGGTGTGTGAAAACACGTCGATATAGGAGAGGATATGAGCGATGAGCGAAAGCTCAGCTAAAAAGGGGAAGGTATGAGAGGTGCGCGAGAACACGGCGATATAGGAGAAGCTATGACAAGTGCACGAAAACACTGCGATGTAGGAGAAGCTATGGGAGGTGCGCGAAAACACAGCAATATACGGGAAGGTATGGAAGGTGTACGAAAACACGGTGATATAGGGGAAGGTATGAGAGGTGCGCGAAAACAGTGATATAGCGGAAGCTATGGGATGTGTGCGAAAACACGGCGATATAGGGGATGGTATGAGAGGTGCGCGAAAACACAGCGATATAGGGTAATGTATGAGAGGCGTGCGAAAACACGGTGATATATGGGAAGCTATGGGATGTGCGCGAAAGCAGAGTGATGTAGAGGAAGTGATAAGAGGTGCACGATAGCACAGCGATGTAGGGGAAGCTATGGGAGGTGCGTGAAAACACAGCCATACATGGACGGTATGAGAGGTGCGCTAAAATACGGCAATATAGATGAAGGTATGAGAGGTGCGTGAAAACACAGTGATATAGGGGAAGCTATGGGAGGTGCACGAAAACACGACGATATACCTGATGGTATGAGAGGTGCGCGAAAACACGTCGATATAGGGGAAGGAATGAGAGCTGAGCGAAAACTCAGCTAAAAAAGGGAAGGTATGAGAGGTGCGCGAGAAAATGGCTATATAGGCAAAGCTATGAGAGGGGCGCGAAAACACCAGTGATTTGCAGGAAGCTATGAGAGTTGCGCGAAAACATTGCAATATATGGAAAACTATGAGACGTGAGCGAAAACATTACAATATATGGGAAAACTATGAGACGTGAGCGAAAACTCAGCAATAGAGGGGAAGGTATGGGAGGTGCGTGAAAACACGGCGATATAGGGGAAGGTAGGGGTGCACGAAAATACAGTGGTATAGAGGAAGCTATGGGAGGTGCGCGAAAACACGGCGATATATGTGAAGGTATGAGAGGTGTGTGAAAACACGTCGATATAGGGGAAGGTATGAGAGGTGCGCGAAAACACAACGATATAGGGGGAAGCTAAGCGAGGTGCGCGAAAACACGGCGATATTGGGGAATCTATGAGAGTTGTGCAAGAACAGCCATTTGGGGGAAGCTATGGGAGCTGTGCAAAAGCAGAGCAATAGAAGGGAAGTGATGAGAGGTGCATGAGAGCACAGTGACATAGGGGAAGCTATGGGAGGTGCATGAAAACACAGCCATACGGGGAAGGTATGAGAGGTGTGCTAAAACACAGCAAGATAGGGGAAGGTATGAGAGGTGAGCGAAAAGACAGTGAAATGCACGAATCTAAGAGAGGTGCACCTCTCATACCTTCACGTATATCGCCATGTTTTCGTGCACCTCCCATAGCTTCCCCTGTAGCGCCGTGTTTTCGTGCACCTCCCATACCTTCCCCTATATCGCTTTGTTTTCACGTACCTCCCATAGATTCCCCTATATTGCTGTGTTTTTGCTCACCTCTCATACCTTCCCCTATATCGCCCTGTTTTCACGCACCTCCCATAGTTTCCCATATATCATCGTGTTTTTGCGCACCTCTTATACATTCCCATTTTTCACTGTGTTATCGCGCACCTCTCATAGCTTCTCCTCTATCACCGTGTTTTTGCGCACCTCCCATAGTTTCCCTATATCACTATGGTTTCGCACACCTCTCATACCTTCCCCTGTATCGCCATGTTTTCGTGCACCTCCCATACCTTCCCCTATATCGCTTTGTGTTTGCGTACCTCCCATAGATTCCCCTATATTGCTGTGTTTTTGCTCACCTGTCATACCTTCCCCTGTATCGTCGTGTTTTCGTGCTCCTCCCATACCTTCCCGTACATCGCTGTGTTATCGTGCTCCTCTCATGCTTTCTCCTATATCGCCGAGTTTTTCACGCACCTCCCATAGCTTCCCCTACATCGCTGTGTTTTCAGCACCCCTCATACCTTCCCCTATATCGCTCTGTTATTGCGCACCTCCCATAACTTCCTATATATCGCTGCGTTTTCGCGCACTTCCTATGGTTCCCCTCTATCACTGTGTTTTCATGTACCTCTCATACCTTCCCCTATAGCGACGTGTTTCCGTGCACCTTCCATACCTTCCCCCTCTATTGCTGTGTTGTCGCGTAACTCCCATAGCTTCCACTATATCACTGTTTTCGCACACCTCTCATAGTAACCCGTACATCGATGTGTTTTCGTACTCCTCTCATACTTTCTCCTATATCGCCGTGTTTTCATGCACCTCCATAGTTTCTCCTACATCTCTGTGTCTTCCCGCACACCTCATACCTTCCCCGTTTTCACTGTGTTATCGCGCACCTCTCATAGCTTCCCCTCTATCACTGTGTTCTCATGCACCTCCCATAGCTTTCCATATATTGCAATGTTTTCGCGCACCTCTCATAGCTTACCTCAAATTGCTGTGTTTTCGCGCACCTCTCATAACATCACGTATATCACCATTTTTCGCGCACCTCCCATAGCTTCACCTATATCACTGTGCTTTCGCGCACCTCTCATACATTCCCCTATATCGCAGTGTTTTTGTGCACCTCCCATACCTTCTGCTATATAGCTGTAATCTCGTGCACCTCCCATAGCTCCCCCTATATCGCTGTGTTTTTGCGCACCTCTCATACCTTCCCCTATATTGCCCTGTTTTCATGCACCTCCCATAGCTTCCCCTATATCGCTGTGTTTTCACCCACCTCTCATCCCTTCCCTTATATCGCTGTGATTTCGCAAAACTCCCATAGCTTCCCCTATACCACTGTGTTTTTGCGCACATCTCATACTTTACCCTATATCGCTGTGTTTTCCTGCACGTCCCATAGCTTCCCCAATATCATTGTGTTTTCGCATACCTCTCATACCTTCCCCTATATTGCTGTGTTTTCGCTCACCTCTTATACTTCCCCTATATCGCTGTGTTTTTGCGCACCTCTCATACCTTCCCCTATATCGCTGTGATTTCGCACACTGCCTATAGCTTCCACTATATTGCTGCGTTTTTGCTCACCTCTCATACCTTCCCCCGTATCACCATGTTTTGTGCTCCTCTCATACCTTCCGTACATCGCTGTGATATCGTGCTCCTCTCATACTTTCTCCAATATCGCCATGTTTTCACGCCCCTCCTATAGCTTCCCCTACATCGCTGTGTTTTCTCGCACTCCTCATACCTTCCCCTATATTGCTCTCTTATTGTGCACCTCCCACAGCTTCCTATATATCACATCGTTTTCACGCACCTCCTATAGATTCCCCTATATCGCTGTTTTTTTTGCGCACCTCGCATACCGTCCCCTATATCGCCCTGTTTTCACTCACATCCCATAGCTTCCCCTATATTGCCGTGTTTTCATGCACCTCTCATTCATTCCCCTATATCGCTGTGATTTCGCACAACTCCCATAGCTTCCCCTATATCGCTGTGTTTTCCCGCATCTCCCCTCGCTTCCCCTGTATCGTTGTGTTTTGTTGCACCTCTCATCCCTTCTCCTATATCGCTGTGATTTCGCACAACTTCCATAGCATCCCCTATATCGCTGTGTTCTCGCGCACCTCTCATAGTTTCCCATTTATCAGTGTCTTTTTGCCCACCTCTCATATCTACCCCTATATTGCCATGTTTTCATGGACCTCTCGTACCCTCCGCTATATTGCTGTGTTTTAACGCCCCTCTCATCACTTCCCCTGTATTGCTCTGCTTTCACGCACCACCCATATCTTCTCATACATTGCTGTGTTTTTGAGCACCTGTCATACCTTCCCCTATATCGTCCTGTTTTCACGCACCTCCCTTAGATTCCAATTTATCAACGTGTTTTCGTGCACCTCTCATAGCTTCTCCTATATCACTGTGTTTTCGCGCACCTTTCATACCTCCTCCTATATCGCTGTGTTTTCACTCACCTCTCATAACTTCCCCTATATCGCCGTGTTTTTATGCACATCTCATAACATCCCCTATATCGCTGTGTATTCGCGCACCTCCCATAGAATCCCCTATATCGCTGTGCCTTCGTGCACCTCTCATTCCTTCCCCTATATCACTATGTTTTTGTGCACCTCTTATATCTTCCCTAATATCGCTGTGTTTTAATGCACATCTCATAACGTCCCCTATATCGCTGTGTTTTCACGCACCTCCCATAGCATCCCCTATATCGCTGTGCCTTGCGCAGCTCTCATACCTTCCCCTATATCGCTGTCTTTTCGCACACATCCCATAGATTCAACTTTGTCGCTGTATTATTGCACACTCTCACAGCTTCCCCTATATCGCCGTGTTTTTGCTCACCTCTCGTAGCTTCCACAATATTGCCCTGTTTTTGCGCACCTCTCATAGCATCCCCTATATCACTGTGTTTTCGCGTACCTCCCATAGCATCCCCTATATTGCTGTGCCTTCGCACACCTCTCATACCTTCCCCTATATCGTCGTTTTCGCTCAACTCCCATACCTTCTCCTATATCGTTGTGTTTTCACGCACCTCTCATGCCTTCCCCTATATCGCCCTGTTTTCGAACACCTCCCATAACTTCCGCTATATTGTCCTGTTTTCCGCGCACCTCTCATGTCTTCCCCTATATCGCTGTGTCTTCATACAAATCTCATACCGTCCCCTATATCGCCGTGTTTTCGCACACCTCTCATAGCTTCCCCTATATTGCCGCGTTGTCATGCACATCTCCTAACGTCCCCTATATCGCTGTGTATTCGCGCACCTCCCATGGCATCCCCTATATTGCTGTGCCATCGCGCACCTCTCATACCTTCACCTATATCGCCCTGTTTTCGCGCACCTCCCATTCATTCTCCTATATCGCTGCGTTTTTGTGAATCTCTCATACCTTCCTTAATATCGCTAGGTTTTCATGCACATCGCATAACGTCCCGTATATCGTTGTGTATTCACGCATCTCCCATAGCATCCCCTATATTGCTGTGCCTTGCGCACCTCTCATACCTTCCCCGTATATCGCTGTGTTTTCACGCACCTCTGATACACTCCCCTGTATCGCCGTGTTTTCACGCATCTCTCATAATTTCCCCTATATTGCCGTGTTTTCGCGCACGTCCCATAGCGTCCACTATAACGCTGCGTTTTCGGGCACCTCTCATACCTTCCCCTATATTGCCGTGTTTTCATGCACATCTCATAACGTCCCCTATATCTCTGTGTATTTGTGCACCTCCCATAGCACCCTTATATAACTGTGCCGTCGCGTACCTCTCATGCCTTCGCCTATATCGCTGTGTTTTCACGCACCTCTCATAACTTCTCCTATATTGCTGCATTTTTACGCACCTCTCATAACTTCCCCTATATCGCTGTGTTTTTATGCACATCTCATAACGTCCCCTATATCACTGTGTAGTCTCGCACCTCCCATAGCCTCCCACATATTGCTGTGCCTTCGCGCACTTCTCATACCTTCACCTATATCGCCCTGTTTTCGCACACTTCCCATTCATTCTCCTATGTCACTGTGCTTTTGTGAACCTCTCATACCTTCCCTAAAATCGCTGCGTTTTCATGCACATCTCATAACGTCCGTATATCGCTGTGTATTCACGCACATCCCATAGCATCCCCTATATCGCTGTGCCTTGCACACCTCTCATACATACCCCTATATCGCTGTCTTTTCGCGCACATCCATAGATTCAGCTTTATCGCTTTGTTATTCCTCACCTCTAATAGCTTCCCCTATATCGCCGGGTTTTTGCTCACCTCTCATAGCTTCCACTATATTGCCCTGTATTCACGCACCTCTCATGTCTTCACCTAGATCGCCCTGTTTTCGAGTACCTTCCATACCTTCCCCTATATTGCTGTGTTTTCGTGCACCTCTCGTACCTCCCCCTATATCGCTGTGCCTTGCGCACCTCTCATACCTTCCCCTATATCGCTGTCTTTTCGCGCATATCCCATAGCTTCACCTTTATCTCTGTGTTATTGTTCACCTCTCACAGCTTCCCCTATATCGCCATGTTTTCGCGCACCTCTCATGTCTTCACCTATATTGATATGTTTTCGCTCCTCTCATTACTTCCCTTATATCGCTG